>NC_057804.1:521620167-521622476 GCF_018294505.1 Triticum aestivum | reverse complement strand
CCCCGCCCCTCATTGATTTTTTGGAGGGTTTCTTGTTTGTTTGTTTCATTTGCTTCCCTTTTTTATTTTCTTTCTTTAATTCATGAGCATTTATAAATATGTGAACTTTGTAGTTATTTAAAATTCATGAACATTTTCAAGGATTCACTTTTTTTTCAACTTCATGAAATTTTATAAACCCGTTTTTTTCTTTCTAAAATGTGCGGAGATGCCTGTGCTAGCTAGAACCTGGTCAGCTCTGGTTGTTCGATTTGCTTGGTACTCATAATGCATATAGCTCACTGGATGGACCGTAAACCTAAGTGGTGCCAAAACCATAAACCTGTTGTGTCACGTGCAAATTATCTCTGAATCTTCAAGTATTTTCTAAATTTGAGCATGGAAATTTGCTTGTACTAGAGGTGTTGCTTGAAAGTTGTGTAGTCTCAATTGATCGCACAGCCTAAGTTTGGCTTTGCCATTGATGAGGTAGTCCTCGTTTTTACAAAAATTGACAAACAAACCCCTAGGTTGTTTGCTGTGCACTATTTAGAAAAGAGGCTCTAGCCCGGCCTTAGATTGAAGCACTTACAAAACCAACAAGTCTAGATAAGTGCAACGACAACCGACGAAAAAAAAGGGGATACATGCCATAGGCAGGACATGGTGACGTAGCGCCAGAACAACATAAAAGAACTAGGAAGTTGTCGGGGTAGCGAAGGCCGAAGGGCGGCTCCCTGCCGGTGGTATCCCCTGTGACGAACATCTCAACTCAGCGCACCTTACTCGCACCCTTGATACGAGCTCCTCCACGTGTTCTCTGTCCTGTGGTTTTGCCAGAAGCTCCCATAGCTACAAGAAAGACACCAATTTGTATAGAAGATCAGCTGGGTGCCTCCACGTGTCCTCTGTCCTGTGGTATCCCAGAAGCTTCCATAGTTGCAAGAAAGACACTAATTTGTATAGAAGATCAGCTGGGTGGCTCCACGTGTCCCTTGTCCTGTGGTTTGCTATGCACTATTTCTCATAAGTTTTGACAATGAAGAGATGATTTTGTGAAGGCCGAGTAGATGAATGAACCAACCTTAATTAAGCAGTGATACCAAGGGGAGCAGGACCTCAAGTAGTTTCATAAAAAAAGGAGGAAAATACAAGATGAGTCGACGCTTTAGCTGATATCGAACGGCAACATAGGAGAGAGGCGTGGCAAAACACGCCAAATAGTATTATCTTGAGCGAAAGTATTGTGCACATGACGAGTTCGGAACGACATGATTAGAAGTTGCACAGATTTTAAAAACGAGGCAATCCGACTTGTAGTGTGTGAATCGTGAGTGAACTCGTTGTGTGCATAGCAGTGCTATATGTTGAGCGGAAGGACGTGATACCCAATATTGGCATTGACAGTAGATAATCGAAAAGACCAATTTACGAGATATAGTGTGTGCATGCTAAGAGCATGAAAGAAGACGCACACAGGGAAGTGGTCGCCGAGACTACGGCGTCGTTGTTTGTCATGACTCATGAGGTGGTAAAAAAGTTAGCTTCGCGTTATTGCTCATACTCTACATCTCCGCTTTGATGCGTCCAGATATGTTTCCACTCAATACAATGCGTAGTTATTTTACCAAGTCTTATGGTAAGATGTGAACAATAAATAATTAATAGAGCTCCACCTCTACATGTGCATATATTTCATATTGCATCTTGCATCTGCGCCTTCATCTGCAACATGACGGCCAGCAGATCGCAGCACATGTGAATCAGAAAATTAGTAAAATAACGACGCACTGATCGCCCCAAAACCGTAACTTAGAAGGGCGCACAGATAATCAGAGGCTCAGACCCAGGTCCACGGCCGAGGCCTCGCCCAGCCCCGGCAACCCCAGCGTCAGGTCGGTGGCTACATCGCCATCTGCCGCCGCAGCGGCCTCTGCCTCCTCCTCCAAGACCCCGGCCGTCATGGGGAACAGCTGAAGGCACGCCCGGATGGCCTGGTCATCGCCGGCGGCAGCGGCGGCCTCCGTGTCGTGAGCGCCCAGCAGCTGCTTGCGCAGCGTGGAGTTCCACCGGTTCTTGACGGCGTTGTCAGAGCGTCCGGTGAGGTAGCATGCGATGGTGGCCCACTTGTTGCCGAACTCGTGCTGCCTCCTGATGATCTCCTCGTCCTCCTCGGGCGTGAAGGGGCGGCTGTCCAGCTCCGGCGACAGATGCTGGCACCAACGCAGCCGGCACGACTTGGAGGTTCGCCCGGGCAGCGCGAGCGCGATGGCGTCCCAGCTCTTCGGCCCGTGCTCGCGCACCCCACGCCGCAGCGCCTCGTCCTCCTC
>NC_057804.1:521592697-521619916 GCF_018294505.1 Triticum aestivum | reverse complement strand
GGCGCGGGTGGAGTCAGCCCAAGTTGGATTAGGTTTGGGTGTCATGAGGGTTGTACGGACTTCCTCCATGCTTCTTTTTTTTCTCTAAAAAAGTGAGGCAAGAGATTTGCATCATCTCATCATCATATAATTGGGAAATAGAGTTTCCTTAATTTCTGAATAACCGAACGGAAAATTTTCACAACAGATCACGATAACATAAAGCTAGTGCAACACCGTCCGGGAAGCAAAGCCAAAATATTGCGCCGTCCCATGAATTAACAAGAAGTAGAATTGTTCAATTAATTTAAGGAAAAAGTGTGAAAACCGTCCCAACTATCCACGACAACTCAAGGCAACACCGACTGACCTGGCTATTAACATGAAGGCACATACCATGGAGCAGAAAAGCACCGTTGAGGTTGTCTTCCGAGGTCATTGCTAACACTCCTCCGCGAGCCAACAATTTCGACTACATTGGTGACAACCACCAACATACCCCTTGTCAAAAGACGTCAGGACCTTGTCGGCCTATGTCAAACAGTCCAACACTCACGCCAGCAACCATACAACTCCGACTCTGACGACAAGCATTGCAGGAGAGAAGTAATGAGCCTACGTTGAGCAAACCCAGAACCGACCACTCATCTCGTGTCATTGTCAATCGAGGCTCCTCCACTGTAAACCTAACTTCATGAAGACACAGTGACTCAGTGAGGCACGATGATCCCTCGAGCATGCCAAATTAATCGACTACCAAAACCCAATTACAACTCAACTTCGCACGATGGCATCATCGTTGACAAATAGGAGATCATACCAAACTTATCTAGGCCACATTGCATCCCTAACAATTAGCGATAGAACCCACGAACCACCGCGACGCAAGAGCACTGCCATCGCCTATTTAGGAAGACTTGGAACAAAGAATTTTCTCAGGAGCACCTAATTAACCAGGGGGCACCCCCCAGAAGGCTCCTGCAGCAGGGCTTTTTTTTACCGAAAAAGGCTTTCGCCCCACTTTATATATAAAGCAATGATCAACCAGAGCCCAAGTACAAACGCATCCCACCACAACACACGCACACACCCAAGGCGGGATACATAGGCGCTAAGCGCGGCAACATCACCCCTAGCACTACAGAGCAATCAGGGTCCTTCACCGTGAACACGCCACCGCAAAGAGATGAAGCCGCATATGACGAACCGTGCGCTCCAAGGCGGCGCCTTCAAGAAGGTTACGACACGAACGCGCCGCCACCGCCCGACCTGACGGTCAGTGTTTCCCCTGGAGCAACACAATGGCCGATGAGAGCCGCGACGATGCCTTCAAGAAAGGAACGAGCTACGCCGCCGCCGGCCCGTCCGAGGATAGAGCAGGTTTTCACCCCGGCCAACATTCATCGCCACTGAATGCCACACCCACGACGACCACGCCACCCACATGGCCATGGCCACCGGGCAGCACCGATCCACGGGCTCTGCCCAAGAGCACCGCGGAGCCACCACCAGGGCCGCTGCCTCGGCCTCCAAGACCTGGATACCACCTCACCTGAGGCCCGCCGCTACCCCAACCGAAGAAACGAGCGGAAAGGACCCACCTTTCGCACACATGGGTGGCCGTGGCCCCCAGCAGCGAGACCCAAAAGGCCGGCCAAAACTAACCTCCATCGACCCGTCCAACGGCACCGGGCGCGAGACGGAGTCGGTCCTGCTGTCGGGCGCGAGACGGGGTCGGTCCTGCTGCCGGGCGCGAGACGAGCGCTGTCCTTCTGCCGGGCGCGAGACGGGTGATGGATCGCAGTTGGGGGAGGACCTGCCCTTCGACGAAGGCAACGCCGGACAATGAGGGAGAGGGATCGCAAGTCGAAATGGACTGCCTACAAATGAGCCGACGCTGAAAAACCAGCCGCCGCCGCAGCCGCCCCGCCAAACTGCAGTGATGCCACCGCGGCACCGTGAAACGCCGCCGCAGCCCACAGCCGGAGCAGCAGCCACGCGGGGCCGATGCCCCAACCCGCGCCGCCCACCGGAAACAAAGCGTCAGATCCGACTGGCACGCTCCACCACCGCCGCCACCAAGTCGCCGGCATCGAGCGCCCACCAAAGGCACGGGCGGATCCCGACCAGCCCCGCGGTGGCCGGCAGCACCACCCCGCCTCGCAAGCACCGCAGCCGAGCGAGAGGAGCCACACCGCCCACGGCCCGCACCGTCAAACATGACGCCCGTGAGATCTGGCCGAAGACCAGCCGCGCCGCCGCCACCTTCGCACGCACCACCCGTCCCTGTGCCGCCTGATGCACCGCGGCGCCCACCACGGCGGGAGCGCGTCACCGCGCCGCGGCGCCCGTCGCCCCCACCACGCCCAAGCCGGAGGGAGCCGCCCCGCGCCGGCCCCGTCCTACGAGAGATCGAGGTCGCCCCGCCACCGCCGGCTGCGGGCGGGCTTTGCCCGGCCGAGCCTAGGGCGACGGCAAGGGAGGAGAGGGAGGAAGGCTAGGGAACCCGGCGGCGACGGGGTAGGGGTTTCCTCCCGGCCGCCGCGCGGGGGCGACACGGGCGGAGAAGGGGGGCAGCAGGTCTTTTTGATGAGCTGCAGCGCATCAACTGGTGCACCCAGCCGCCATCACATGTCACACGTTGGGCGCAGCCGCGGGAGGACAATTTTCTTTTGCTTTTTCGGTTTCTTCAAAAAAAAATGTTTACGTCTCGGAGGAGCGTGTTTTTCACGCCAAGCACAATTATAGGTCCGCGCAAAAGCAACATGTCATGTGAAAAGGACAATTGCGCTTCCCAAAAATAAAGCATATATGTGCTTCCCAACAAGTGAAACGCGGTTGTTCTTCCGTGGTTTTTTCGGTTTTAGTTTTCTATTCCTCATTTTTTTTGGTTCTATTTTTTTTCTCAGTTTCTCTTGTTTGGTTTTTGGTTTCCCTTTTCTTGTCTCCTTTTTATTTATGTTTATTTTATTTTCAATTTTTTGGTATTTTTTTAGGGTTTTTTGGGTTCTATTTAGTTTGGTCTTCGTTTTTTCTTTTGGTTTTCGTGTGAAGCACAACTATGCTTTTCACGTGTAAGCCCACTTGTGATTTCCTGAAATAGTGAAGCACGGTTGTGCTTTCGCGTCAAGCACATTCCTTGCGAAAGCAAAAATTAGTCTACTGAGAAGCACTAGTTAGTACAGTTTGTAGGAACAAACTACTACTAATTGGAAGCACATATTTGCATGAGTAAACCTATATATCCGCATGGAATCTTGTTTTGAAGATATTAGATGCGAGAAATGCAATGATGAAAATAATTCATGATTTGAACGCACAGTTCAAGAAATAAAATATTTTAAAAAATGAAACTGTGAAAGAAAAATACACAAACAAGATCACCCATGCTTCCCGTGTGTGAGAGAAATTACACCAAAACTCACTGATTACGAGGGAGTGGTCTTTGGAAAGGATACCTCTTAAGCCAAAGTGGGCCGACAAAAGCCTGCACACTGCCGGCCCAAAGCGCAATAACGCAAACCGCCTTTGACCTCTCTCTCCTTACACCTCGACGGCCTTCCTCCCAGTTCCCGGCTCGCTCATGGCGAGGGCCTGACTTCCGCCTCCCGATTCTCGTCCGAGCTTCCCCTTCGGCCTCCTGGGCGCCCAGCTGACCGCCGCGACCGAGCCGTCGCCTGCTTCGTCCGCCGCCGCGGGGGGACGGGGGGATGGGCGTGCACGGGCTGTGGGGGCTGCTGGCTCCGGTGGGGCGGCGCGTGTCGGTGGAGACCCTGGCCGGGAAGCGGCTGGCGGTGGACGCCAGCATCTGGATGGTGCAGTTCATGCGGGCGATGCGGGACGACAAGGGCGACATGGTCCGCGACGCCCACATCCTCGGCTTCCTCCGCCGCATCTGCAAACTCCTCTTCCTCAGGGCCCGCCCGGTCTTCGTCTTCGACGGCGCCACGCCGGCCCTCAAGCGGCGCACCCTCGCCGCCCGCCGCCGGAACCGCGACGCCGCGCAGGCCAAGGTCCGCAAGACCGCCGAGAAGCTCCTAATCTCTCATGTAAGTCACCTCCCCCCTCCCACTGAATGATGACTGTGGTGAATGGGGAATGGGGATGCTACACTTAGATTGAAAATACGCTGTCTGTCCAATTATGCAGTACATGTACTCATTGCTTGCATAGTGGACACTGTTTCGATCTTAATATCAAGAGAACCAGTACGCTCTGATCATATGAACTTGAAGATGTTCCATTGCCTTTATAAGCTAGAGTGTCCCATTCAACTTTTTTATAGACATGGTTAACTTCGGTTATCTGATAATGGAATCCGGGTTTTACCCCGTTAGAAAAGAAACAATTTATTATTTCAGCATTTGCCGGGAGTTAAAGGGGTCAATTTATCTCACCAAATATTTTCCCTATATTACTTCCAAAACCAACCATATTATAAGAATATATGTAAAGCACTTATCTTCAAAGTGTGCTCGGCATAGTGGTTTTTTTTGGGCCAAACAGTTTATTGGTGAGGATAAATTGTAAGTACCTTGGAGGAAGTATCTAGTTTCTCTTCCCAAATAATCTATCCATCATGAATGCACATTTTCTTCCTAAAATGCATGTTTTTTAAAAATAATGCTTGCTTTCAGTGGCCATTCTGTTAGCAAATTGGAAATGACCCCTTTTACTAAAAAGGAAAAACTGTTAGCAAGTGATATGACATCTTTTAGGTGTACCAGTCTTGTACGTTTCTGAAGTAAGACAATACCAATATATTGATGGTTTTGAACCTGTGGTTATCAGCTCAAGGCAAGTAGGCTTGAAGAATTGGCAGCTCAAATCAAAAGTGACAGGGCTAAGCATGATGCTAAGGGCAAGCAAGTTGAGAGCAGTAGAGGAGAAGAAACTGAGAAAACAGATGGAGATCAAAACCGAAATGACGATGGGGAGAACAGCAGGGGGACAGCTGCACCAATCAACCAGGAAAAATTGGATGAACTGTGTGTGTCTTTCTGTAATTTTCACATGTTTTCTTGCTGGTTAAGGTCAGTAAGTTGATACTTTCATTGCATGTGTTAAGGCTGGCAGCGTCACTTGCTGCAGAGGACGAGGCAGGTTTGACTGGTAAAGGGGAAAACAATCCTGCAAGTTTTCCATTACAAGAAGGAACTGGCATTGATGAAGATGAGAACGACGATGATGAAGAGATGATATTTGTAAGTCATGTCTAAGTCAATGAAGTCTCCATTTATTGGCTTTCTTCTTCATGAAAGAGTTCCTTCATATTCTCATGGGACAATGATTGATTGTTTTATTTGTTAGTCTGTTTGAATATATTGAATTTTGTGATGCAATTGCAGCCTATGACAACGGGTGACATTGATCCTGCTGTGTTAGCTTCTCTCCCTCCATCAATGCAGCTAGATCTACTTGTTCAGGTAATGAGGCCAAACTAGTATTTCGTATGTTCGTCCTTTGTACTACCTTCAACTGTATATGTATATGATCACAGACTAATGAGGAATATATCTTACTTTATCTTTTGTGTTTGCTTTAGATGAGGGAGAGGGTGATGGCTGAAAACAGGCAGAAGTACCAGAAAATAAAAAAGGTATCTACATGGATAAATATATCATTAGTGTTGCACCATTGCTACATTACAAATCTAGTGTACCGTAATTCTAGGATTTTTTGATCTTCTTCAGTGAACTAATTATTTTGGGCAGCAATCAGCCCTTCCGCTTTTACTAATAGGATTTTTGAGAACTTGTGTCAGTTTCAGTAACTATAAATGAAAGGGTCAGCTTTGCATATATGGTCTTACAATGCATTTTCTTGTTTCAGGAGCCTGCAAAATTTTCAGAGCTTCAAATACAGTCCTATCTGAAAACGGTTGCTTTTCGTCGAGAGATAGAAGAAGTTCGGAAGGGTGCTGCAGGTAAGGATGTTGGGGGCATCCAGACAACAAAAATAGCATCGGAAGCTAATAGAGAGTTCATTTTCTCATCATCATTCACTGGTGATAAACAGTAAGTGATGTATTTATGTCTGTGAATGTGGGTACCACATTTAGGGATTGCCCTTCTTAAAATTTTGAATATTCACTGATATTTGTCTGTGGTATTTCCGTGCTGCATTACTTATCTGATTATACTTTTCTGGATCAGGACATTGGCACAAAGAGGTGTAGAGGAGCAGATTGTTGATAGCGGTAAATCAAAAAGGGAAATTAGTTCTGCTATCTTCAAATCCAGTCCCTCAAGTAGTTCTAGATCGATTAAACCTCAAGGCGGTGAGCCTTCGACGGGTTTTGGGCCTGATGTTGAGACATATCGTGATGAGAGAGGAAGGGTTAGAGTAAGTAGGGTCAGAGGAATGGGAATTCGTATGACTCGTGATATTCAAAGGAATTTGGATTTTATCAAAGAGCATGAGCAGTCAAAAAGCATGGGACAGGCCAACATTGGCAAAGGATCAACTAGCAATGAAGAACCTCCAGATTTTCCGGAACATCTTTTTGAAAATGATGGGCTGCAAAGCTCTGTTGATCTCAGTGAAGATTTTGCTGAAACTATCGGTGACAACCATCACACGTCGTCACTTGTAGGAGGATCTGATGATATTTCTGAGGGTTCCTGCCATGGAAGCAAAGAGACAATAGAGATATCTTTTGTGGATGATCAAATTGGAGTGAAGGACAATGATGACAAGCTGTTTTTGCATTTAGTTTCTGGAACTTCATCCAAGCTATTTGCTGATGATGATCGTTTGGCTAAAAATACATTAGAATCTGACAACTCCGAGGGTATTTGGGAAGAAGGTATCATAGAAGAAGAAACACTTCCTATGAAGGTTAATGAGAAGGATTATCAATCATCACCTCCTGATAACTGTTGTACTGACGATGAGGTGGAATGGGAGGAAGGTGTCTGTGATGTTCCTGAAGTACCTTTTAGTGAATACAATCAGTGTAAATTACCAAAAGGGGATATAGAAGAAGAGGCTCTCATACAGGAAGCAATAAAGAGAAGTTTAGAGAATTCGGAGAAGCAGGAATTTGAAAATGGAATCCCTGAAGATTTGGAAACATCTATTGAATATAAATCTTTGCAATCTCATGATGATGTTCCCAAACCATCTGAAGCTCCTGCTACAACTTATTCCCACTCCGAAGCTTCTTTTGTTGAAGAAACAATTAAAGAAATGGGAATAAAAAACAGTTCTGGCGAGGATGGTGTTATGCATGATCCTGAAGTGCTTGAAGCTGAAAGAAAAGAAAATGAAAAACAAGCTCAACTGGAGAGTAATGATGGACGAGCTGGTTCAAACACAGATTATTTGCAGGGGTCTTCTCCAGTGTATAATGTATCCACAAGTACTCTCACTGCAAGGCCATCTTGCAGCCCAAAGGTTCAGGACAATGATGCAATCGTGTCTGCAACCAGCATTCATGAATGCCCTAAAGAGGAAGTTATCAAGCAGAATACTTCAAATTCTCATAAATCAGGATGCAACACAAATGATCCTTATATTGGAGAAATCTCCATGGTGGCCCAGAAGGAACCTTTGTTGGATGAATCGGTAGCTGGCGATGCCGTACAAAAGGAAAATGTTATTCAGGAAGATACAAACATTACCACTTCTGAGATCAATAGTACACAATTGAATGAGAATTATGATAGCCATATTATATCAGAAAATAATCTGGAGAAGGAAATATCTTTTCTTAGACAAGAACAGTTAGATCTCGGAAATGAAAGGCGAAAACTTGAAAGCCATGCAGAGTCTGTCAGCAGTGAGATGTTTGCTGAATGCCAGGTTTGTTGCAATCTACCTAACTCCTTTAGTTAGCTAACGATTTTCGGGCGGAGCTTTATTATCTCTTAACTGAGGTCCAGTAAAATGATTTAGTTCAGTATTACAAAAGTATTAAGCTACATCTTTGGGTGATGCAGGAATTGCTCCAAATGTTCGGCTTGCCGTATATAATTGCACCAATGGAAGCTGAAGCTCAGTGTGCTTACATGGAAATTAACAACCTTGTTGATGGAGTTGTTACTGATGATTCAGATGTCTTCCTGTTTGGGGCAAGGAATGTCTATAAAAATATATTTGATGATAGGAAGTATGTGGAAACATACCTTATGAAGGTCTAATAGTCTATCCTCTTTCTACTCTCTATTTCCCTTCAAGTTCCGTTGCTTTTCCATCTACAGCCATAAGGGAAGTCTGCTTATCTGAGCTGGATCATGCTTTTCAGTTCTTATTGTATTTCTTTTTCAGGACATCGAGTCGGAGCTTGGACTAACAAGGGAACAGTTAATTCGTATGGCTCTGCTTCTGGGGAGTGACTACACTGAAGGAATTAGGTAATAGCTGGCAAGAATATCTCACATTCTATTAAATCGTGAAAAGCGTTATGAAAGTATATAACTTAGTGGTGATTTGCGTGCTTACAATTTGCGAGCTATTGCATTTGTAACAAAGTATACAAAAACTAAATTTTCTCAATTAGTTGTTGCACTGTTCTTTCGTAGTAAGATCGTATCAAATTTGCTGTTCCACAAATCGAGTGCAAGTTCTGTTTTTTAGGAAAGGGTTGTCGTTATTTTGTTTTGTATTATTATATTAGTTCAATTTTGAAATCTTGTCTAATGAAATGCACAGATTACAAGGCTTTGTTTGAGAGGTTGCTATTTTGCATTGAAACGTATGCAAAATAAACTTATTTAGCAGCGTATGATGAATAAGAAATCATGTAGCAATCATTGTACTGATTCGCCTTCTTCAATTCTTTATATAGCACTCGCCATCTCTTAGGTACACTAGCTGTGATGCAACAAAAGTGTCGAAAAAGCTGTGATGCAACAATTCTTATCTAATCATTTTTTTGTTTGGTCCCGCTTATGCCTTTATATGCTGTAAGTGCAGTGGTATTGGCATTGTGAATGCTATTGAAGTTGTACATGCATTTCCTGAGGAAGATGGCCTCCAGCAGTTCAGAGAATGGATTGAATCACCGGATCCAGCGATATTGGGGAAATTTGATGTGGAAACCAGTGGCAGCTCAAAGAGAAGGAAATCTGGTGGAAATGAATCGTGTGAAAAAGGAAATAGCCTGGAACCTGAATGTGTTGAAGGTTCTGATAATAACCAATCTTCTAATGAGACCCAACATATCAAGGAAGTATTTATGAGTAACCATGTAAGTATGTTCTAGTTACGAGATAGCTGTTGGAACTGATTCAGTTGCTTGGTGAATATTCCTTCTGTATTTGTTTATTATGAGTATTTCTTATAGACCTGTTATTATTTCTGTATTTATCAGAGGAACGTGAGCAAGAACTGGCATATTCCTTCCACTTTTCCTAGTGAAACAGTCATCAGTGCATACATTTCTCCCCAAGTGGATGATTCAACAGAACGTTTTTCCTGGGGAAGGCCAGACTTAAGCTTGCTACGCAAGTAAGTTGTCTTCAAGAGAACAAAACTTCCCTATGAATACATTCAAGCGATCAAATGTATCCTCTGTAATGTCAACTTTCTTTAGGTTATGTTGGGAAAGGTTTGGCTGGAACAAGGAGAAAGCTGACGAACTGCTGCTTCCTGTTTTGAAAGAGTATAATAAGCATGAGGTTTGTTGTCGGTCTCAAGAATATCATCAACTGCTGCTTCCTGTATTCTAGGATACTTCGATGTTGGTTATGGGAGGTTTATGCCAAATATTAATTTCATAACTATTTGCTCTCTGGTTTGGTCGTTTCAGAAACATATATAATCCAAAATTCTGAACTTCTAGTATTAATATGTCAGAATTTCTCCCCTTTGTGTGATATTTCTGGATCTGCTGCTGGTTTGACCATATTGTGCAATACTACCATTAAACATCTGTCAGTTTAGAATGGAAGTCTGCAGGACTTTAGTGCCATTTGTCTTACATCATTTAGGGTATGATGTCTGCTTTCAATACACCAGTAGTTGTGGACTTGTGGTCTTGGTGCGTGGATTTTATTTTGCTGCAAGGACGATGATTTAACTGGGAAATTATGGTGATCAAACAAACAATATTGGTTATTTGAAACCATTGCATGATGACGTGGAATGCTTTTTCTTAAATGCAGACTCAGCTGCGCATGGAGGCATTTTATTCATTCAATGAGAGATTTGCAAAAATACGTAGCAAAAGGATTCAGAAAGCTATCAAGGGTATTACAGGGAAAACTTTCTCAGAAACGGATGAACTCAATGAGGATAGTCCCAGTACTAGTGATGCACCCAAGAAGAAAGCGGCAGGCCACTCTAGCCGTGCTAAACCAAGAGGGAAAAGGAACACCAGTGCTGAACCTAGAAACATGGGAAGTCAAGAAGATGACAAAATTGGTGATCCTAATACCTTTGCAGATGCGGATGAACTTGCGAAAGAACAGAGAAATGCCAGTAAGAAGAAGACCGCAAGCCCCTCAGTTCGTTCTAGAGGGAGAGGTCGAAAAAAGATGAATGTTCGACAAGAGACTACTAGAGATGAGGAAGATTTGGAAGTTCAAATGTCTAATTTGTCCGCGGATGAGGACTCGCATGAAAGGCACTCCGACAAATACAAATCAGAAGGAATGACAGTACGCAGGGTAAGTTCCTCTCCTTTTACGTGCCCTTTTTGTTGTCTGTGCTTATCTCACGGTTCTAGTCAAGTACTACTGCCCTGTGGACCTGAAAAGTTCATCCATACATTACCTTCTTAGCCCTGCCTGCAATCACAAATATGTGCTTCATTGTGAACGGAATCATGTGTGAACCTTTGGATGGTTTTCTTGTGTTTGCACTTGAAATGAACCTTACTATATTTGGATGTTGCTGCTGTTGTTACTGCAGTCAAACCGGAAGAGGAAACAAGTAACGTACATGGAAGATGACCACGAAGCTGATGACAATACTGCCCCCTTGCATCAAGTCGATGAAGATGACCCTAGCCAAATTGGCACTGACATTGACACAGCTGGACGAGACACGCAATCCAATCTGCTCCATCAGGATACAAGTGAACTGAACAGCAACCAGATGCACGTTGATCCAGGCAGTGCTGAAGATGTGAACGAAGATCCCTTGGGCTTTGAGCTATATGATGATCAGACTGATTCTGCACCAAAAGAATACCTTTTCACTGGAGGTGGATTCTGTGCGGAGGAGGATGAACAAGATACAGCGGTTGATCGATCTGGCGGGGAAACAGTGGATGGAACAAGTGACGCCTGTGAGGACATCGCGGGGGTTTCTGACGGTGGTAAAAGTATAGGCTTGTCGACACCGACTGGAGAGTGTGCAGAGGATGCTAGTATGGACGCCCGGGGTGCATCTTCATCGAAGCGACGCAATGCTGGCAGTGGTCTGCCCAAGATTGCCAAACGTAGGAGAAAATAACTGGCTTACTCGTAGTGTATCATGCCTGTCTGTCATTATAGCACATTCTGTTCGAGTTTATGTGTAGCTCACGTTTCGACATTTTGCTTGGCAACCCTGTAGTTCATCGCTTGCTACTACTTTGCTGTAGCTCTGTTCTCGTGTATAGTCTAAAATGCTGGTGAAATTACTGTTTAGGACGAAGGTTTTGGTTGCTTCAGGTTACAACCATCGTAGCCAGGTATCTATGATCTACTGTATGTATGTATAATTATTATGCAGACTGGTTAAGCATGGCTGGGAGGGAGGTCCTGGTGAAGTCAAATTACTCTATGAGCTGCTCCTGGGGCAAGTTGGAGATGGTATTTGGCTGAGGCGCTTCGTGCTGAAGCACTTGCTGCGCCACTTCTGTACCCGCCCGAGGGCTTGCAGTTTGATAGTTGAAACTGATTCTGACATGTGTGAACCTGTGGAAGAACAGGGACGATCACTGTGCGGAGATTCAGAGCTTAGTAAGGTTGTAGTTCCTTGGGAGTCTCCTTTCCTTGGTACCAAGGAAGGCCAAATCAACAGCACATTATTGTGCCAAGGAAGCACGCTAGAATATGAAGAGTGTATGGCCAAGGCCAAGTGCCAGCTTGTGTACTGTGGGTGGTGCAATCTGATTGTAATCTTACTTGAGGCTAATGAAGCTCTTGATTCTCAGAAGGAAAAAAATCTTGCAAACTTTGTGTAGTGTGGGTAGTGCAAAGCAGTGTTGGTCGGTCCCTCAACAAAAAAAAAAAGCAGTGTTGGTCGGTGCTTGTGCCAGCAAACTACTCCCTCCGTTTCAAATTAGTTGACCTCCATTTGTGTAGATACGGATGTATTTAAACACTAAACAAGTATATATACATTTGTATTTAGACAAATGAAAGTCAAGTAATTTGGAACGGAGGGAATACTTCCTACGGAAGTAATATAAGAGCGTTTAGATCGCTACAACCACGAGGGATCATGCGATATTTTCCGTTCCAATTTCGAATTTTGGGGTTTCTGCTTACAATTATTTAGTTCCTTCATTCTGTTTCCAAAAATATTTGGACGCCGTTTTCGTGGCTTTCTTCACACACGACAGGCAGGTCGAGCGGTCCACTGGTCCGTCAGAAATCTGCCCGTAGCACTCCGCCCCGGTCCTGGCCCGCCGTCGCCGTCGCCGTCGCGCCGCCGCCATCCCGCCGCAACTCCCTCCCAAGACTCGGACGGTCTCCCATCCGCACTCAAAGCCTTCCGAAGCGACGCCGTCGTGTCCCAAGGGCAGCTCCACTTCGCGGCGGCGCTCCTGGTGCTGGTGGATCTCTCGGTCGGAGCCACGAGCATGGCGCTCGGCGCCCGCCTCCTCCTGGGCCTCGCGCTGCTTGCGGCCCTTATCGCCGTTCTCCTCCAGCTCTACCGCCTCAGGAAGCCGGTGCGTTCGTTTTCCCCAAAATTTCCCACTTCCCAGAGTCTGAGGCAGAGCTCGCTTGTTTATCTATCCTGCGAAGCTGCTTTGCTGCTTGCAACTAATTCAGAAACGAAATTGCAGACGAGCCACTTTTTTGTTGATTAGACGTATCAATCGGCTAAGGGATTTGATCTAGACGCTAGGCATCCGTGCTGTATCACGGTTGCAACTTGTATGAGCTTATATATAGTGGAAGGGATGGGATTCAGTGTAACTGTGTAGTGGACTTCTGAATTGGGGCGCCCTTTACCTTTATCTTTGGATTTAATAAACAAGAGGATTTAAGGAACGTAGCCATTTTCAAGCTATAACTTTCTGTAGTTTGGAGGTCTAAAAAGTTTACTGAAGTTGTAACACCCTTTTTCTCTTCTCATATCTGCTGCAATGTGCAGAGGTTGTGGACACTGGAGGAGTTGTCGGTATACAATGGAACGGATGAGGGGTTGCCCATATTGCTTGGTATTTTGGGGTATTCATGCTTCTTTCTCTGCCTATATTTCTCTTCCATATGTTACTATTATAGGAACTGGGACCTTCACTCCAGTTTATTTAGTAGAAAAGAGGTTCAATCTGTTCACTTGTGAATGCTAATTCAAATAGACCTACGTATTGTTTCAGCTGTTTGTATGGTGTTTTCCCTCAGTTCCAACTTCTTGGAGTATATGTGAGCTTATCTCGCTTCTTTTTATTTGTAATGCAGCTCGGTGTTTGACGTCACAAAAGGAAGGTCACATTATGGCCCTGGAGGAGGCTATCATCACTTTTCGGGCAGGTTACTATTTTATACTTCTGCTATGTTCCAAATTCTATTGTCGTAAACACAAGATTTCAGTTTTGTAGTTTTATGTATTTCCATGCCATGTTTCGTTACCTCTATGTAAATCATGTACGTGCAATTTCAGAAATTTTCGCCTTAAAATTGAAGAGGTCCTACTTTAATGAGGTCACTGGATCCCGTAATGAACCTCAAAGCACTATTTGACTTTTGGGGGTCGAGCATTTTCCACTAGGAGTATGAGCAGTCTTAGCGCAGTTGATGGTAATTTAAACTTCTGGTGCTGGGGCAGGGGCAAACAGAGACATAGCCTAGTCTATGATAAATTTTAATTTTGGCAAATTTCAGTGAGCTTGCCTCATTTTCCTTTATTATTTTATTCTGATATTAAAACGACATTTCCTTAACAGGGACGCATCACGAGCTTTTGTTTCTGGAAATTTTACAGGTAAGATCATTCATCTTATTGCTGGTTTGTTGCATTTGGTAAATATTATTGGTGATCCTGAATTGTTGCTGGTTGTACTGAGCTGCATTTTATCTTTGGGAGCCTCCTTGACCTTCATCAAATTTACACAATCGATTTTTACTGCAAGCATCATAGTATACTACATATTTGAATTGTTTTTGGTTAGTTCAGCTGAACATCAATAGTTCATCCAACTACATATGGGACAGGGGAAACAGCAACAGAAAGCATACTATCTTTCCCTAATAATAATAAAGCACGGATTGACTCCGTGGGTTCACCGTCACAATACGCTTCTTCCCGTGAATTTACGCTTTCAGTTTTTTTCTTCAACACGTCTATATTTACTTTCTATATCCAAGGTGGTACTAATGGTGGTACTAATCTTACGGTTCGTTTCCTACGTTTGGTCATCAATCAATCGTCTGATTCCACATATCGATCGCTCGGCGTGGGCCTTCATACTTTGTGTGCTAAGTATGGGCCGGCCCAGTTAAGTAGAGGCTAAACGTGTCCTAGGTTCGTAGCTACCTTGCTCGGCCTGGGCCGCAAGTCATGTTTCCAGTTCTCGCGCAAGCCACCAAAAAATGATGCCTGAGGTGGAGATCGAACCTGTAACCTCAGGTGTCGTTTGCTAAGTCAGTAGCCAACCGGGAGAGCATATTGATGTGATGATGCGTGGATATTTTTGTTTGAATAGTCCCACCTCGCCAATTTAAACTAATTCTCACCAATTCATTTACGTTCTCAAGTTGTCTGGAACATCAACCAGCTTTCTTGGGAATCAACAAACAGACAGAGAAAACGCATCAAACAGGACTAGCCTATATAGCTGGCGGCTAGCTAGGTGCTGGGGATACAAGATTAGCATAATAAACGTTGCCTTGAGAGATATGGAAGCAGCCAGTGTAGCGGCAATACGAGATTAGCATAATAAACGTTGCCTTGAGAGAATATGGAAGCAGCCAGTGTAGCGGCCAAAAGCTAGACATAAAATCTTGATGACAAGCAGCGGCTTGACGTTGATGACAAGCAAAGAGCTGGACATGTTTGCCAGTGATGACATGCAAAGCAAAGCAGCGGGGTAGCTGAACGAGACGATGCCGATCGACGGAGCTCACTCGCCATACTACATCGATCGTGGTAGAGGATAATTACAGACAGCCATACATGAGGGACTCGATCCGGATGAGCCTGGAAAATAATTGATCGGTTATAGACTGAATTCATAAATCAAATCTTGGAAACAATCAGGGCAATAATTTTGATGTGGAATTGACGCTTCAGATGAGAAGTTCGACAGTGAAAAGCATCTATTGCACGATGCGGACATTTGCAAGGAGATGCAACGAAGAAGTAAAACCCATAGTACAAGCAGGAACAAGTACGTATTGCATTCTCTTTACTAGCTATGAGAAAAGGTAATCGTTTACTTATCAGAGATTTCCGTCCAACTCTTTTTCCTGTAACAAGATTTTCGTCCAACTTAAATCTTCAGTATTTTATCTTTACAGTCTTTCTCGTGGCACCTTTTGTTTCAACTTGACCTACAACACATGGACATGTAATTTATTTCCTCCCGTTGCAACGCACGGGCCCTTTTGCTAGTATAACTTATGGGTCATGATGATGGAGCAATATATCAGTGAAAGTACTTTGATATTAGGATCAAACTAGCAGTATTTCTCAAGGAACTGTGAAGCTAGATGTTACATAGCTTGACTTTTTTTTAAATAGGTTTGTTCTACTTGTTAACGTAACTCTATTGCTTATTGTTTTAAATTATAGCTGGTCTTCGGCAATTGTAACAAATTTTCATGTTAAATCGAGCTGCATCATGATAGTCTGGACTCACCAAAATAAGTGTTTAGATCTTTATATTTTTCTAAAATTAAGGTGAGAATTTCTAGCCTTGAGAGTGAAATCATGTTTTAGTCGTACACTAGATATTATATTTATTCTGCACTTCTGCATTAGCCCCATTGCTTTATCAAGGATCTTACATATGTATCGTCTCTTCAGAACCCGTGCTTGTCTTAACTGTCTAGTACACCATTCTATCTCAACTACCTAGAAAGCTGCTCAAGGTGGTTAAATTTACCTGACTTTTTAAATCAGGAGTGGCCTGCTGGGGACAAAAATGAGGAAAATAAGTCGCATATCAGGTTAATGTATTTGCATCCTTGAGATATGACATTTGGATCCAAGCTGGGATAGAAGGGCTTGGATCAGTAGCTAAATAATCATAAAATCAATAGGGAGGTTTGGTTGAAAATCAACACATAAGAGTACTGAATCAAGAAAAAAAATCATAAAATTATGTTAGTTGATTCAGCCTCTGTATAGTGAAGAGAGGTGGCGGTGATATCACTGCAGTCGTAGATAACATGGAATTTACTTTTTTCCTTATTTATTTTCTTGTCAGCCAACTAAATTTCAGCTACCCGTATCGAATTGCCAAATAGGATGCACTTTCACACTGTTCCTTTTTAATATGTTTGAACTGTCACTGGCGGTAATTGTTGTGTACATCCATCAAAAATAAAAGAAAACCATCATAGTGACAAAGTTCATATGAACTGGCAATAGAATAAGAGTGAAGTGCATTCTAGGTCCTCGAACTATTTTGAAGGTGTCATGTAGGTCCTTAAACTATGAAAAGTGTCATCTACGTCCTTTAAAATTCTTGAAGTGTAATAAGTGGGTACATATGTGACACCTCCGAAATAGTTCAAGGACCTACATGACACATTTGAAATAGTTTGAGGACCAGGATGACACTTATATTGCACTTTGAGGACCTGGATAATGATTTTCATAGTTTGAGGACCTACGTGACACCTCTAAAATAGTTCGAGGACCTATGATGCACTTCACTCATAGAATAACCACTTTTGTGCTTCAACAGGTGATGGGCTGACAGATTCTTTGCAGGGTTTATCTAGCATGGAGGTACAAGCATATCTTACCAATGATTTAATTGTATTCATAATGTCTGTATGGCTTACAACTTCTCTGTAGAGCTACTGAGCTAAGATTATCAGAGTGATGTTGTTAGAGAACAACTACAGTCAAGCATGCACTACCAATTATTTATTCATAATATTTGTACAACTTAAAATTTATCTTTAGAGCTAGATGATCAAAGATAAAGATGATTAGTATTAGTATAGTTAAGAAGTACTAGATGGTTAAGAATATTAACAACTTCAATTATAATGCGTACAATGGAGTTTAAGGCCTTTTGCTTCAAATTTCAACATACTACTTAGTCAGTTACTGAACCTGTTTCTTATGTTGATGTTATTAATAGTTGGATCTTTCTTCTTACTTGTCATTGCATGAAAGTAGCTCATAGGTGCCAATGTGTAGAAAATATGTATGTCAACGCTGAATTACTGAGTGAATAATGAAAAGATCGGCAGGTCGCTACAATCTTAGGCGTGTGTTATATTTTATTGAGTAGTACTGATGAAGGCCGGTAACTTGGTACACTGACTGAAGTACTGAACATAACAGACATTCTAACAAACATATTTATTTTATTCTAGAGGTGTTCCCTTCCTTGTTGCTGAATTGTTTAATCTTATAGGGTTTTCACTTTTATTCAGGTAAATAGCATTGTTGACTGGAGGAAATTTTACGTTGAGAGATACATGTGAGTTTTTTTCATTGCTGGTTGATCAAAGTTTATTTTTATTGCTCTAAAAAAAAGTTTGTTTTTATTTTGTATTGTTGCTTGCTGGATATGAATAGTTCATTTAAGATGGCATCATCTGCATCCGTTGTTATTTTCCTTCCATTCTAAAGTATGAGAGAATCATCTGATCTCTATTATGTTCAATGTTTGAACGTTTTTTTTTCTAAAACCTGTTACTCATGTTGTTTTGCTTATGTTAGTACCTATATGCCCGTGCAATGTGAAACATGTTATTTTGTTGTGGATCATTTGATAAAAGCTTACCTGGTATATGATGTATCCTTGGTAATATCCTAAACATATATTGCAGATTTGCTGGTAAAATTGTTGGACGCTACTACGACAGCGAGGGCAATCCTACAAAATATCTGAAGGGTGTGGAGATGAAGGCAAAAAGGGGTGCTCAGCTTCTTGAGAAGCAGAAGAGGGAGGAAGATAAAATACCCAGCTGTAATTCAAAATGGAGCGAAGCAGAGGGTGGAGAAGTAAGCAACCCATTCAACTCATTTCTATCGCTGCTGCTCTCAGTGTACTCAATATTTCTTAAATGGCTCGTGAATAATTTGGTTCTGACCTAAATTCATGGAATTTGCATTAGCGGGAGCATGCTAACTGCTAAGTGCCGGGCTGCCGGCAGTTCTGCATACAAACATATTGCACCTGGTAGTGGTAGGGCAGTAGTGATTTAGGGCTTATTATGACTCTTGCGGGTAACCTTCCAGGAATCCATTTCGGGTCAGTTGCTCCTGGCATTCGCCACGAGTGACGGTTTTGTACTAACCTCATAGGTCATAGTGTAACAACCATTGCTCGGCCTGACAATGGTCGAGTTTCAGCAAGCTGGCTCCAAGATGAGTCATGTGGCAATATATAGCAAATGAAATAGCACAAGAAATCACTTGTATTGATGAGAATTAACAAACGACTTTGTGCAACATGTTGACACTGCTCACAAAACCCAGTGCCTGTGGGGCTACTGTCCCACTGTAGCGACCATATCTTCGATGGCTGCTTGGCAGTGGACACTTGCTGAACCTAGTATGCCGGTGCTCCTCGGTAGATGTGGAACCTATGACTTGTGGCTTTCCTGGGGGGCCTGCTAGTGATAGGCCCATAAATTCGTTAGTAGTATATGTAGATGTAGAACCTTAGTAGCTTTGTCTTCCCTGGGGGCTTGCTAGGCCCATAAATTCGATATGAGCATATCATGGTGTCATCGGTCGAATTTATTACTGGCTGAAGCATTTCCACATAACACGGAGTACAGAGTTGAACTAGAATGTGTCAGTTACCCCCACAGCAGTGTCTGAAGGAAGTACGTAGTTTGGAACAACATCGCATTTGGTTAACCCTTGGTTAAACCTGACGATTTCTGAAGGTTTTGTTATTACTGGCGTGCAGGTTTGGTGCGAGACAGGGTACCCAAGGTTAGTGAGGAGGCCGGGCGACATAGCTCTGACGGGGCAGGTGAGCCAGCGGTGCGCCTGTTTCCAGGAGGGGGAGCTCGGGCGGCCGGGGCTAGTGGTGTACGAAGGCTGTGATTACCACTCCACATCGTGCATAGTCAAGTAGCAGCAGTAGTAGTAGAATCTACGCCTCTCTTTCTCCATGCATGCAGTTTTTTGCCCCTGGCTTTTACTCATTGTAATAATACGGTAGTAAGTAAGCAGATCCAAAGGCACCAGCCACGCATCATGATGATCTCTGTGGGTATCCGGTGCAATCGTGTTGCTTCTGAAGCCAAGATATGCCATCGATTGGGGAGGTTACTTGCGGTCAAATCATTTCGAGAGCGAGGTGTGTATACAGGGGAGAGGAGGCCCGGGTGTCCATGATGTTCATGATATTCGCAGCTGCCATGGGGCCTTGGGCCTTGCGTATCGATTGTTTGACGCGGTCTGCTCGCTGTGTTCACAATGCAGTCAAGGATATATGGTTAAGTCAAGTGTACTGTTCATCTTTGATCCATGCGCCTCACCAAGACTATTGGTGTTTTTATGTAGTCCAAGATATGCCACGACATGTTTGGCAGCAAGAGCGCAACTTTGACGATGGGCTCGTTTGTACCTCTGACCTTTAGACTTTAGTCGCCGAAAAAAAACTCTGACCTGTTTCTCTAGTTTTTGCGTGGTCTATGTATGACAGTATTGAGACTTCCCAACGATATACTGTACTTTGGCCTGCATGATAGGGCAAAGGAGCATTTTCCTTTTATGGAGCTTGGATCCACGACAAACAAAAACAAGCATACCATGCCATACCATCTCTCGCTACAACGACCGTGAGCTTTCGGATATGCTCGCTTGTCGATCTTTTTCTGTCTGTCGAACAAGGAAGGGCACAAGCACAACACAAGATTTGTTTAACAGACACATATACAGTTCTGCTGCTGCACTGCACAGTGGGGCCTTGCCAATGCCAATGCCATTACCACAGGCTGTCGTCACCCCATTACTCCCGGTCCGCCGGCAGGCCCCACGCACCGCACGAAGCACCCCTCCCTCCTCCCCCTCGCCCGGTGTCGAAGGCAGACATGGCCGAATTATTCACGGGGGAGAGGTAGGGGATGTGTGGCACCTGCATCACTGCGCTGCGCCTGCGCCTGCGGTGGCTGCACGCATCGCCTTTCTTTCTTCGAGCAGGGGCAAGGAGGGCCGGTGCATGATGCGTCACACCATATGGATATGGGGGCGTGGCAGGGCTTGCATTCCCCATGGCATCATGGTTGGTGGTGGTACTGTGTCTCTCTCTCTACACACACACACACCGGGCGCTGCACTAGTCTCTGCTGCATGATTTTCCCGTGGAAGGAAGGAAACATATGCGCATATGCTCAGGTTTTTTTCCCCACTGTTTTGACCCATCTGGCAAACTTTAGCACGATTTGACCCGCTTTTGAAACTTTTTTCGTATCTGACCCAAACCGAGACGCCAACATCCATGGCGTTCTGCTTGCACTGAAGACGCCGCGGACCCTGGCGTTTGGCACTGGCCCACCTCCCTGGCCAGCAGTTTGACCGTCCGACGTGGCAAAGGGGTAAACGCCATGGCCCTTGGCGTTTACCCCTGGAGAGCAGAAAACCGGCCCGAGCCGGCTCGGGTGCAGCCCAACCCATCCAGACGCAGAGGCGTCTTCCTTCTCGCGGCGGCGGCTACAGAAGCTCCGCTTCTCTCTTCCCCTCACCCAAATCAACCCCAAATCACTTATTCTCTTCATCAAAAGTGTGGATTTGAGCCTCCCCATCTTCCTTGAGGTATTCTCCACCAGATCCTCCGATTATTTTGGGTTCAAAACTTGTATTTTGGCAGCATTAATTCATACTTGTTAGAACCCTAGGATTCGTATTCTTTGCACTTTTTTGAGAAAGGGGAGCCCATGGCTTGGTCATGTAGGTATGTTGTATACTTTAGAAGAGTTGGCATGTGTTTATATGGTAGGATTGGGAAGAGAAGGCATTTGTGATAGGGTTGGGCATTTTAATTTTAGTTGCTATGTATATGGATTTAGATAGATGATTGCTTGAAATCTAATTCTAACATATTTGTGTATTTTGTATGCTTGATTCTCATTGAGATATGGTCATATAATTAGGATGTTATATTGAGACTTTGTTATGTTGTGTTGCCATTGAAATTTTGTCATATATAGATAATTGGTCTTGTTATCTTGACATTGAGATATGTTGCCCCATGCATTCAGATTTTGTCATATATAGATAAACAGGTTTTATTATGTTGCCATTGAGATATGCATTTATGTTGATGTTGTTATGCCAAATATATGATATGTAGGATGTTATATAGTGTTATGTATGTTTCATTTGTTCATGCTTGATTTGTAGGATGGCGGGGGAACGGTGGTAGGACGGTCTTCATAAAGGGTACGACAAAGAGCATCGTGCGCGGGACATTGAGAATAACGGGGTAAGACTCAATCTATTTGAATTCTTGGTTATTACTTGTCAGTTTTGCTAGGCAGGCA
Organism: Triticum aestivum; assembly: GCF_018294505.1. Taxonomy (NCBI): domain Eukaryota; kingdom Viridiplantae; phylum Streptophyta; class Magnoliopsida; order Poales; family Poaceae; genus Triticum; species Triticum aestivum. The sequence continues at coordinate 521,598,146 of NC_057804.1, read as the reverse complement.
CTAACCATAATGCAATGCTATTTTGCAGGAACTAACACCTATGCGCATGAGGGGTCATAGTACCCACGACTGGCCGTGCGACGAGCGGTATGAGCCATACTTCGAGAGATTGGGCCTTCTCCCGTTCGTGCTTCAGTTCAAGCGACATGCTCCGTCGATCAACCATGGGGCGATGACCACACTTATTGACCGTTGGAGGCCAGAGACACACTCGTTCCACTTGTCATGTGGAGAGATGACCGTGACCTTGGAGGACATGGCGATGATCAGTGGCCTTCCAATCAATGGAGAAGCTTTGACCGGCACCACCGTAAGTGCTAATTGGCGAGATCGTGTTGGCCAATTGACAGGTGTTTTCCCCGAGCCTCCTGAAGAAGGCGAGCGTGACAGTGAGAAAGTGTTGCATCATTGGCTCCGAGGGGAGAGAGGAGTAGTATGCCATCCGGACGCCAATGAGGTTGTTGTGCAGCAGCACGCCCGAGCATATCTGTGGTATCTGTTAACGAGGGTAGTGTTTCCAGATTCTACCGGTAATAAAGCCCAGTGGATATTCTTGGACCTACTAAGTGACTGGGACCGTAAGTACAGTTGGGGTTCAGGAGCACTAGCATACTTATATCGTCAGGTAATTAGTAACCAAATTGTCAATTTGTTTGCATTTGCAATTTCGCGGACCTCTTATCAACAATTTCTGAATTTGCAGCTCGACGAGGCATGTCGTAGGAAGAAGGGCACATCTGGTATGGGTGGCTTTGTTTGGTGCCTTCAGGTTTGGATGTGGGAGCGGATGCCCGTTGGGCGCCCCGAGAAAAACAAGACACCTCCTGAAGGATGGGTCGCACATGACGGGAGGTATGGAGAAGATCCTTGGCGGTTTCCGACCGTCGCCTACTGTTGGAAGATGGCGAATGTGTACACAGGCAGCTCGGTTGCGCGATACAAATGCTACATCAACGAGCTGGATATGTTGACTCATAAGCAGGTAATGATAACCTACGTAAGAGCACATCAATTGTGATGGAACCGTGTACTTAACTAGTATCATCTTGTGTTGTAGGTCGATTGGATGCCATATGATGCCGATTATGCTTTCCGGCTGAACGAGATGTGCACACGTGACAGGAATATTTGGCGGGCGAGATGCCCACTGATATGCTTCTATGATGTCGAGTGGCACTACCCAGACCGTGTCGCAAGACAATTTGGGAGAAGGCAAGGGACACCAAGGGATGAGAGTTTCGAGACAAGCCAATTTCTGCATCTGTGAGATAGTTGTAGCTTTGGATATATAGTAGAGCATTATGAAATACATTTCTTGCTAATGCTTTCATCTTGTACATAATTTGCAGAATTAGTCGAAAGAATAACCCGGAAACTTCGACTTGGGCCATCAAGCACTCCGAGTGGATAGATTTGTGGAATCAAAGAGTGGCCCTAGTGGTGAAGGAAAGAAGACAACATAGTGATTCAGTATACGAAGAGCATATGAAGTGGCTTGCGGGACGTTACCGGTTGAAGCTAAAGCCCGGTTGGAACCGTTCGGAATTGGAAGAGTTGGATCGTGAGAGCGGGTATATGGACTTCAATGTACAAACGAGAGACAACGAAGGGACACAACTTGACTATGCACAACTACACGACCGAGTGGTATGCTCCACACAATTAGAACCTACTTCGAGTGCATTTAAATGTACTTCAAAGATAATTTTCGTGATCTTCATTTTGCAGGGCTTGGAGTTATTGCATTGTGTTAACGAGGCTGGTGTAGCACTTGGTGAAGATGAGGGAAGTGGATCATCTGAGAAATCTCTTAGGAAAACAATGAAGGTATATGTTACCTCTATTCAAAAACCTCCATCTTTGCACACTTTTGACTTAGTCTAGTATTGCATCTTTGTTATGTTGCAGAGTTTCGTGAGTCGATTCCACAAGATGGCAGCTATGCTCTCTTGCCATGGAAGTAAAGCCGTCCTCACGACTGGAGCTTCTACTAGCCGGGACAATAGACGGCGTCGTCGTCTTGTCTTGCAACAGGAACAACAAGAGCAGCAACTGCAAGAAGAGCCAGAGCAAGAGGAGGCGCGGCAAGATGAAGAGGAGTACAATCAAGACGAAGAGGAGGTGCTTGGGATGTCCCAAATGGATGATGTGCCTGAGCCATCACAGCCCACACAACGCACGCCGCGCAGCAAAAGAGGAAGGAAGAAGTGAATTAGTTAACACTAGATTCTCGCGAACTTTGTTATGTTTGATTCGTGAACTTTGTTATGTTTGATTCGTGAACTTTAGAAGTGGTGTGAACTTTGCTACCTGGACTTGTGTTTAATTTGCACTTATGGAGTGCACTTTGCTACCTTCATGTTGTTGTGTTGCTATGATGGCGTGAACTATGGTACCTTATTGCTGCCATCCTGGAAATATTGCTTAGTTTTGCTGTCATTTTTGCTCTTATGCTTAGTTTTGTTGTCATCCTTGCTGTTATGTTGTCATCCTTACGTTTTGCTGTTATGTTGAAGTTTCTGTACAGGCTAGATGAGCCACAGCAATTCCACCTTTCTGGATATGGCCAAAACTTAGATCCATGACAAATCCCAAATTAGAACAAACTTTTTGGAAACTCGTAAATAAACGGTCTCAAATTCGTGACATATAACATAACTTAGATCCACGACATAGTTCAACTGACATACACAGTATAAACTTTTACGGACATAGTTCAAATGACATACAACATCACTTAGTTCCATGACATAGAACATCACATAGTTCAACCCCTCGAGTTCTTCTTGTGTGAATTCTCTTTCTTATTTTTCTTCTGTGAATCATTCTTTTTCTTCTTCTTGCTTGCATTGGCCCCATCTGGCACCGAGGAACTTGGGTCGGTAGGTAGCATCGAGGAGCTTGGGTCGATATATAGCAGCGATAAGTCGGGCTCATAATCTAGCGGGATATGTTCCAATTTAATGTCATTGTTTGGTCCAGGGTTGCAATAGATGACACCCGGTATTTCAAGAACCCAATCCCAACGAGCAGCCTGGGTCGGTATCGGGGACATAGCTTCATTGATTGCCCAGTCAATGATTTGTCCAGGCCTATTCAAGTCCATCTGACGATATTCTAGCATAGTTGCATAAAATGCGATTTGCCTACCTAGATCACTTCTACAATCAAGTTCAGCCCTTTCCATCTCGGCAATTTTTTTTCTGTTTCAGCGATGACATTATCTGCGTCATCAGAAAAATATAACCATGCAGAGTTCCTCGCAGCTTCATTCCTTGCATCGCAACTATTCACCCACAGAGTCATCTTTTCTTTAATGAGTTTGCGGTTCTTTTCATCCACCGCATCCATATATTTCTCAATGAAAACCATCTTTGCATCATTATTAAGTGCCATTCCTACAAGAGTGACCTAACATTAAAATGCAACTCTATAAAGAAGTATGTAACTCTATCACTAATCATAAGCATAACAACTAGGGTAATCCTAATCCTAATCCTAACCCAAATCATAAGCATAACACTAGGAGCATGCATACTACACCAACTAAATTCATTAGGCTAAAGCTAACAACACCGTATAAAACACTACATATGTACCCTTTTTTTGCAAAGGATTTGCAAAAAAAAAGCTAGGGTTTGAAATAATCCACTAACTGTGATGGATTGAACCAAACAAATCATGGGGGTGTAATGGATTTACCTCAATGGTAGTAAATGACTTCGATCCAACGGTCAAATGGGACTGATTTATGAGAGATTTGAGGGGGGGTTTGGTTGGGGAGAGAGAGCGTGGGGGCAGCAGCTCGGGGTTGTGGGGTTGTGAGGTTGAAGAATGAGTTATGGAGTGGGCCCACAAGGCCTTATAATCTGCAAAAGGACCAAAACGCCACCGACCTTGGCGTCTAGGTGGGCAGAGGGGCAACCGCAGATTTACATTTCTGTATAGGGCCTAAACGCCGTGGTTTCTGGCGTCTGGGCAGAGGTCCAAACGCCTTGATTCCTGGCATCTAGGTGGGCAGAGGAGCAACCACAGAATTACCTCTCTGGTTACGGCCTAAACGCCGTGGTCTCTGGCGTCTGGGGCAGAGGTGTAGACGCCGTGATCTCTGGCGTCTAGGTGTGCAGAGGAGCAACCACACATTTTCCTCTCTGGTTAGGGCCTAAACGCCATGGTTTCTGGCGTCTTGGCAGAACAGAGCATTTCTAGCATCTGGGCAGAACAGAGCATTTCTGGCGTCTGATATATGACAATTTTGTTGCACAATTCACCACATGGACAACTAATAAGAAAGTTCCCATCAAATAGCATAACGTAGGTTCATTACATAGTGTCCATCAAATAGCATAACTTAGGTTCATTACATAGTTCCAATCAAATAGCATAACTTAGGTTCATTACATAGTTCCCATCAAATAGCATAATAGGTCCATGACATAGTTCATCACAAATTCATGATACAATCCTCAAATAGCACATTCAAGTCTTTATTGGGTCACACGCAACCATTTCCCCTTCTTGTCGCGTGCCTCATCCTCCTCTTGTGCATCGCGAGCCCTCGCAAGCTTTCTTGCCCTCTCCTCTTGACGAGCTGCCTTCTCTTTGCGCGCCCTCTCCTCCTCATGCTTCTTCCGCTCCTTCCTCTCCCTCTCACGACGTTCCTCGTCCTCGGCTCTCTGTAAGGATTCTTCAAACCGTCGCTGTCTCCTAAGGCAATCTTGAAGTTGGTCTTTGTGGACATCTTCTGGCACTTCATGATCTATCCATGTGAAGTACTTGCAAAGAGGAGGAGGTGACTACACACAAAACAAGTTTTTGTTAGTAATATAAAATGAATCATAATGGAGAATAGCCTACTTTTCTAACATACCGGTGGGATGTCATAGGCGTTAGTGGGACGCGCGCGATCATGTGCATAGTTGGGACACACAAAATATCTTCTTCCTTCCGTCCACGACTTCTTCCGGTCAGTGGAGACCTTCACCTTGCACTCATCTGCACACCAACATGAAGGGGTTTTCACATCCTTCTCCTTTGTCTTGTCCAACCTTGCCTCCTCCCACTTGTTCGGCATGTCCGCTTGGTCAGCGCACCGTGGCCTCGTCGTGGAACCGGATAAAGCCATGCCTATGAGAAGAAGAATTGTTAGAAAATTACACGAACAAACTTAATGCAAAAAAACACAATACAAGAAAACAAGAAAAGAATGAACAAATATTTACCATTCAAAATTGGTCAACCATTTGGATTATGCAAATAACCAAACGCCGACCCGTTATCAGTCCTCCGTACTCTTGTACCACCACCGGAACCACCTCTACGAGCACCACTACTACCCCCTCTAGGGCCTCCATTAGCACCACCTCTACCACGTTGTCCACTCCTAGCACCTCCTCTAGGGCCTCTAGCAGCACCGGAACCACCTCTACGACCACCGGACCCCCCCCCC
>NC_057804.1:521535607-521592437 GCF_018294505.1 Triticum aestivum | reverse complement strand
TCTGCCACCACCTGCCTGACTCGTGGTTGGATTGCCCTTCTTTGATGTTTTCCTTTTCTTAGAGCATGTTCTCACATTGTGTCCCGGATTGTCACATTGACCACAGTTGATAGTGTCCGGAGGCTCCATAAAGTGCCCGCTACCAAATTGGTTCATGCCAGTGTATCCAGCTAGGTTGTCCATATCGCCTCTCAACCATTTCTGTCTGATTCTACCCTTGGGCTCAACCTTCAGCAAAGGATCGGGCCTAAGCTCCGGGCCATTATAGTCAGGCCACTGCGATGGGTCTAGGAAGGGTTGGAATCTAGGGGCCCATGTCAACCTAGTAGCTTCAAGATCGAACTCATGCATCCTCACGGTTGTCCCATCAGACACATGTACATTTCTTGACGACGCCGCTGTCAAAAGATGAGAGCATGGCCAATGATACTTACTAGGCCTCTCACACTGACACCACCGTCTCTTAAGGTGCACCTCGAATGCACGACCACCATATGACATACCATCTCTTGTTGTCCCACCAGGCTCGTCGATTTGGTAGGTCATATCGTAGGTGTTGAATAGCCTAGGTTTCTGTGCTGAGGACTTGCTTTGTTGTAACATCATCCACTCTTCATCCTTTGGTGGATATTCCATTTTTTCACCAGTCCACTTCACAGTTTCCTCTGAATGCATCAGAAAATACTCATTAAGCTTGAAGAAAGTATATTCCACTATTGCAGTAACTGGCAATGGGCGGGCACCTCTGAGCACATTGTTAAAACATTCGACCATGTTACTGGTCATGTCTCCATATCTCCAACCTCCTTCGTCATGAGCGTGTGCCCACTTGTGTTTCTTCGGAAAATTTCGTGTTAAGAAATCTTTCCCTCCTTCGTTTGTAGCTTCGTAGAGCTTGTCATAGCGAATGGTGAACGCACCGGTGCTAAAGGCCACGCAAACATGGGTTAGATCCTTGCTCAACTCCTTGCTCTTACATGCCCTGTAAAAGTTTGCCACGAAATGCCTCATGCACCATCGATGGTGGAGCTTTGGAAGTCCTGGAATAACAATGTCCATGGCTTTCAGTATGCCTTGGTGCCGGTCTGATATAATGCACACTTCTCTATCACCAATGACATTTTCCCTAACATGACGCATGAACCACTCCCAGTTGTCTTGGTGCTCGAAGGGCACCAAACCAAATGCCACCGGCAACACATTGTCATTGGAGGAGTGCGCCATTGCTACCATGATTGTGCCCTTGTATCGGCCGGTCAAGAATGTACCATCAATAGACAAAACCGGACGGCAATGCTTAAAGGCCGTGATGCATTGTCCGAAACTCCAGAAGGCACGGTGAAACACCCCATGACCATCATCCTCGACCACATGGTACATGCCGGGGTTCCTATGGGCAATCGCTCCCAACAACCGCGGGAGGCGATTGTATGCTTCTTCCCAACTACCATACAACATCCTTAAAGCATTTGACTTGGCCTTCCATGTCTTCCCATACTTGACTTTGTATCCAAACATTTTTTTCACCGTCGTCATGAGGAGCTTCACCTTCACGGTTGGATCACTTGATACTTCTTTCATTAATTTAAACCCGAGAAACTCAGACGTGAGTTGACGATGTGTTTTAGGCTTCTTTTTTGACGGTGGCCTGCACGAGTGAGTACACACACAACTTGTTAACAACCATTGCCCGGTTTTAATTCTTCTTCCATGGACCGCCCATGGGCATCCTTCTTTGTCACAATGGATGGAGTAACGCACTTTTTGGTCCAAGTGCCCAACAAGATATGGTCTATGGTTCCTAATAGCATAGTCACTTAGCCATACTTTAAAGGCCTGCAAACTCACAAACTTCAACCCTTTCTTCAAGTAAGCATTCTCGTCTTCACCCTTGACCCTTGGTTCGCCCGGTTCCGGGCAAGCTCTTGGTTCTATCGCCTTACTCATGCCACCATCAACTACCGCCTTGTGGGCTAGCTTGAGATCACAAACAATGGAGTTCTTATTTCCAAACCGGTCACCTCTGTGTGTATACGGTTCTCTCTCTCCGTGAATCCATCCACGTCCAGTTCTTCCTCCGGACCTTCATCATCCGAGTCATATGCATATGCACGACCATAAGGGATCTCACGGTCCATGTCCTGCTGCCTGACAAACGCTTCCAAGTCACCGATGTCATTGCCATGAATCTCATCCTCTTGCTCATCATCATCACTGCATCCATCCTCTAGTGCAAGACGAGCCCTTTCAAGCTTCCTAACTCTCTCCTCCTCTTGAGCCATCTTCTTGTTTTTGCATGCCATGTCCGCCTCACGCTTCAGTCGTTCCTTTTTCTCCTTCTCATTTGCATGAGTCTCATCCTCATGCATGTCATCATCATCATCACCATGACCACATTGGACATCACCATGACCATCAACATATTGTTCATTAACTTTTTCAAGAGCATGCCCAACAACTTCATTTTCTTGGCTAGGTGACGGTTGGCTAGAAGTATTGGGGGCATAGACCTCGGCACTATCCACAACACGAGCCACACTTCTACACGGGGAGGACACTTGGCGGTTCAAGTCAATATCAAGCCGCGAACCTTGCCCCTTCGTAGCAAACAATTCAAGTGACATGTCTTTCGAGGCCGCAACTTTACCCTTGTATATCCCCCAATGCAACTCGGAGATGATAGGCATATTCTTCAGTCGAGATTTTGTTCCCACCCCAACATCATACCTTCCTATTAATTCAATTTTATCATTGGGGTCCATCCAATTCAACTTATCTCTTACTTTAATAACAACCTCATCATAACTAGGACTTGTGTCGAATACCACCACTTCCTCGTTGTCACTTGCAGTTTTGGTCACAAATGATGATTTGTCCAAATAATGAACATTAACAAGTCTATCATCCATCTAAAAGGGACAACAAACAAGATGAAATGACAATTATAATGCATAATTGCAAAAACTATGCAACTCTAATGAAGCAATGGCAGCTATATATCCTAATGAGTTGTGTATCAAAAACAAATTAAAACTTATGTACTAAATAAATCATGTCATTAGCTTAACACATAACCTAACCATAACCATCATATTTATCAAATCCATCATTTGTGACCACAAAATTCATATCCCATTACTACTACCACAACTACATATTAATTAAAAGCCATCCAATACCAAAGGATTTGAATAAATTTAGAAACTAAGGTGCCACCTAGGGTTACATAATGCCACTAAAATAACAAGAAATTACCAACAAAATTTAGGGAGCCGGGGGAGATTACCTCAAACAACAAGGGAGAGAAAGATCCACGGAGGAAAATCAAATTTGGAGTGGGATTTGAGTGAGCCTTGAGGTGGGAGAGAGGGGGGGGAGCTCTCCTTTGTTCTTCTTTCTCGGGATGAAAGATTGGGAGAGTGTGTGGAGAGGCCCCACACATTTTTCCCGTGACCACTTATCTCTCAGGGGGGCAGACGCCAAGGTTCACGGCGTCTAGGGTCGGTGTCGACACTTGCCACGTCGGACGGTCAAACTGCTGACCAGAGAGGTGGGTCAGTGCCAAACGCCATGGTCCGCGGCGTCTTCAGTGCAAGCAGAACGCCGCGAATGTTGGCGTCTCGGTTTGGGTCAGATATGAAAAAAGTTTTAAAAGCAGGTCAAATCGTGCTAAAGTTTGCCAGATGGGTCAAAACAGTGAAAAAACCCGCTCAGGGTTCTCGCCAAAGCATTCAAAGCTCTCTCGTCAGGTTCAGGCCGTAGCGATGATGGGATTCGGATCTGATCCTCTCTCTCCGCTCCATGGAAGAGAAGAAAAGCTAGCACGACACACTGTTGGCAACTACTACAAGCTGTCCATGCAGCAGGTCTCTCGCGTCCAAAAGTGAAAAGACGATGCGTGGATTTGCCAAAAAGATTTTCGTTTAAAACCGACCAGTTTGTGTCATGGCGGATTCTGAAGCAAAAAGAAGAAGAAAAAACTTGAACGAATGATCAAGCGTGGACGGCACGCGCGCGCGTTGTTGACAAGTCCGATCGATCCGGATCCCCATCCCGCCGCGCCGTAGGATTAGAACGTTGGGCGCATGATTGGTGTCTGTCTCCGGCATCCAACACGTACTACCGCTACTGTCTGCTGTACTGTACTGTACTACTACGAGCTAGCTATGATGCTCGTCACGTCCCACGACTACGACCACGACCCCGCAAACCCGTAGAGTGGATCAATACCACCACCAAGGATCGAGGAGGAACAAGTACGTAGTGGAGCTGGGGCTGGGCCACGACGGAAATGGTGTTGGGCATTGGGTTCTCCCACTCCTGCTCCTCTGCATGCGTGCTGGTGGGTGGAGAGTGGAGACAGAAATGAAACCACACCAAAGTACGAACACCCATGGCCGTGGCCCATGAGGGTGTATACTCCTCGTATGTGTAGCTGCTGCTCTCGAGTCTACCTACGTACGGGGAAAGGGGAAAAGGCAGTGGGTGTTGTATGTGCTGCCTGTGTGCGCCTGCTGCCTGCCTGCTATGCTATGCCAAGGAGAGAGAGACGAAGAAGGGAAGGGGTGTAGTGTAGGATGTGCTTCGTGAAGCGCAACATCATGATGGGTTGTCGCGGTCAGAGCGAGCACGGCACGCCTCAAAAGAACCGCGAGGCCGAGGCCATCTATCATCACCGTAGACCGGACCGGACGCAGTAAATGTACCACTCTACCATCGCGTGCCAGCCAGCCATGCAGCGACCTATCTTTTCTTACAGCTCCTACGACTACGACTCTACCACTCCGATTTATTATATTGACCTAAATCCTACACGCCTCGTATAGTACTGTAGTAGTACGTGCTCCTACTCATCGTATAGTATAGTAATGTCTAATGCTGAGGGGGAGGAGGAGTACGTGGTAGCTACTGCAGGTACATCACTTTCCTTTCGTGTAGACCAGCAAGGGAAACCGACCGTGCATGCGTGATGGGCTAGCTAGACCAAGACGCGTGATACGCGATGGGTGTGAGTGAGTGACAGCGCGCGCCCGAGAGTCGACACGAGCTAGGCGCGACGCTTGCTCTAGAAAGGCGGTCGTCTACTCGTTTAAGCAAGGGCTAGTAATAATGCGCGAGACCCGTGCCGTCCAATTCCTCCTAACCGTAAGCATCCTAACCAGAACAGGGCCATGATTCCAGAAAGAGCAGCTCCCGTACAGCAGCGCTACGACATGCACGTCCACATCGGCAGAGTCCGTGCACGTCCGTCCGTCTCCACGTTCCGCTCCTTGCACCACATTTCGCAGTGCCGGGCCGTGTGAACTAAACATAAACAGGACCATGATTTGATTTGATTCCAGGGCAGCACTTGTAGTACAGGCACAGCAGCGCTACGACATTTATGTCCACACCAAATCGGCAGAAATCCACATCCATGCCTCTGCGCCATCGCCGTGCGAGACTTGTACATACACCTCTGCACGCTAGCTCCTCTGGCATCCGTCCGTCCTTCTCATCCATCAAATCGTGTTCCACGGCGGAAAACCTGACGAAGCACAAGAGAACGGTGTTCCGTCGCTGGGCCGGTGATCATCCCTACCGCAAATGGATGTGATGAAACACGCAGCCGCGCCAGCAGATCATGCGTGCACGGGGGCGGCGGCAGGCTTTGCGCCGCCCACCGAGGCGCGCCGCGCCGGCGTCGCGCGGCGCACGCCGTGGCATCCCAAAGCAAAGCAAAGCGGCCGTCCAAACCAAAGCGGATCGGCCACGGGCGTGCGTGCGACGACGCGACGCGCATACCTCGATCGATCTCTCGTCCGCTTTTGCGAGATTAAAAACGAGGAGCTCCTTGGCCAGGGGGTGGGCGCGTGGGCGGGGCAGGGCGATCGAAAAGGCGAGCGGGCTTTATCGATCGGATGCGCACATACGGCGATCGGAGGGATGATTAGTCACGTCCAGCCCTGGTTTTGTGCGATCCGGGAGGGACCGGACTAATTAACCCTGGGAAAAGGGTCAGCTTTAGGTGAGGTTGCATTCTTTAGTGGTGGCAGCTTCCCTTTTTCTCCTGTGTCCATGTCTGTGCGTGCGACGTACAACGCCATCAGGCTGGTCATAGTGGGAGTAACATAGGTAGTAACATAGATGCCACATAAGCAAAATTGATGATGTGGCAAGTAGTTAATGAAGAGAGAGGCAAATAGAGTAACATAATATGTTACCATCACATAGCGGTTTCCAATGCATAATGAGTCTACAAAGTAATAAATGAAGGCAACTATGTTACCACACCTATGACACTACCCACTATGAAGGTAGTAACATAGACTAGTAACATATGTATGTTACTAGTCTAAGTTACTCTCCACTATGACCAGCCTCATCCCTAACAACAAAGTTGCGTCTCCGGCATTTTGACCATGTTAGGTTTGCCTTTTCACAAACATTTTGTTGAAAAATTAGGCAAGTTCATGATTAATTCCATTAAATAATTCATGACTAGAACAGATAGTAGCATGCAACAATCTAGCAAACTAGAAGAACAGCAAAACAGCAGCAGCAGCACACATGAAACAACAGCGGTAGAGATAGACATGAACAGATAATGTTGGACGTACTGTCCGTTAGTTATTGTGGGTGCGACTATGTTGATGACGTTGTTGGCGACGATTTGTTGCTGACGGCGATGATGACGACGATGAGTAACACCGCCCGACTTGGACGGAAGACGACCCGTGATGACAAATCTGAGCAATCGCGCAGAGCGTTTCCCAAAAACCTAATTCGTCCTCTCCCGGTGCAGGATCGCAAGGACGAACAGTTCCAGAAACCTGCTGTCCCCACGTGCCGATGCACGCCGACGTTTGGGATGGAGTAGACTACGAATGCGGCGCAAGTTGCGAGATGAGGCAAAACCCTTGGTTTTTCGGTGTGTCTTTGGCCGCAACCGGACCAAAGGCGGTATTGTGTCGCGATCACAATCCCAAACCGACTTAATTTTGTTCGTATAATTACCGGACAAGAAATCATTAACTTGTCTACCATGACATAAAAAATAAAACGGCAGAAGGAAGCTGCGCCCCTGCAAGGAGACGGACCGGATTTCGTCGGACCATTCACGCGCATGTCGCACGTACGCGCCGCCTCACTACGGCCCGGCCCGACCCGGCCAGGCCAGGCGAGCGAGAGAGCATGTGATCTTCCCTTTCTCTTCTCATACACTACTTAGAGTGGTGGAGAGAACCCACTATATAAAGAGGTCCAACTCTGGTTCAACTTCCGAGGTAGGACTAAACTTTAGCACCACTACTTGCCATTTTACACATGGGCCACTATTTGAGATTTCAGAAATTGCTATGGGCCTAGCCCATTAATTCTAACAATCCCCCACCAGATCTCAAATACCCATTTAGAGATTTGCCTTCTCCCATCACTTGTTTAATATACCAGTGTTTCAGCAAAGACTGTTAAGTTGAACGTTGCCTAGAACTTTAAGCTACGTACATCCATTCACAACTTGACAATGGACTATGCCTTGAATTGCTAGTTTTGTGTGAACAGGTTTCACTCAAAGTCTTAACCAGTACCTGACCTCTAGTAGGCTACCCCGCGATTTGGAGCTTATGCGTCATACTCCCTAGTCTCTTCATGAGCTTACTAGAGATCACACAAATCTCATAGACTGCGACGTTTATAGTCGGAGCTCATATAGGTGTGTTCTTTCAGGACTGCTACGTAGGACATCATCTTTGCTAATTATAGCCAATAGAACCACATTAAGGCATGTTGCCAACCTGCCTTACAGATCTGAATCTTACAGCTCTGAGAGTTATGCATCTTCACTTGGAGACGGTCATTAGTTATTACTCTCCTCAGTTAACCAATAGCTTGTTCTTCCCAGATCCTAATTCACGGGATCTCCGATCACAAAGGTTGGGTTACTACTATGATGTAGCATCTATGGGGCTCATACCCATCTCACTCGATGCAATATCTATCACATTTTGTGATAGTCCCTTTGTAAAGGGATCTGCCAGGTTTTTGTCTGTTTGAATATACATAACAGTTATTATTCCGGAGTTTCTCAACTTCCTGACAGACTTCAAACGTCTCTTCACGTGTCTTGATGACTTCACATTATCTTTAGAATTGTTCACTTTAGCGATAACCGTTTGGTTGTCACACATAAGAATAGCCGGTACAGGTTTTTCAACCACCAACAAGTCCATCAAGAGCTCACGCAGCCACTCTGCCTCAACAGTAGCTGTGTCCAAAGCAGTTAGTTCTGCTTCCATAGTTGACCTCGTCAATATGGTTTGCTTGCAAGACCTCCATGACACTGCGCCACCTCCATGAGTAAATACATACCCACTTGTTGCGTAGAGTACATCAACATCAGAGATTCAATTTGAATCACTATATCCTTCTAGCACAGCAGGATGCCCTGAATAAGTAATTCCGTAACTCATAGTACCTCTCAAATAGCGCAAGACCCTTTCTAGTGCATGCCAATGATCATCACCTGGGTTGGACATGAACCTACTCAGTTTGCTCACAACAAAAGAGATATCTAGTCTTGTAGCGCTAGCTAAGTACATGAGTGAACAGACAATTTGAGAGTATCTTAATTGATCTCTCGTTTCTTTCTTGTTCTTTCTGAGTGTCACGCTGGGATCATAAGGTGTTGGAGAAGGCTTGCTATCCATAAAACTGAATCTATTCAAGACCTTCTCAACATAGTGAGATTGCGTTAATGTAATCCCACTCTCATCCTTAATAAGTTTGATGTTTAGAATTACATCGGCTTCTCCCAGATCTTTCATGTCAAAACTTTTTGATAGAAAAGACTTGACCTCATTAATTGCATTAATGTTTGTACCAAAGATCAGTATGTCGTCCACATACAAACATAATATGACACTATTCCCCCCACCATGGCGATAGTAAACACACCTATCAGCCTCGTTAATGACAAATCCTGTAGAAGTCGGAGTTTTTTAAACTTCTCATGTCATTGCCTAGGTGTCTGTTTCAGACCATACAAAGATTTTAACAACTTGCACACCTTTCTCTCTTCACCCTTTACCACAAACCCGTCAGGCTGATCCATATAGATTTCCTCTTCCAACTCTCCATTAAGAAAAGTTGTCTTTACATCCATTTGATGAATGATAAGACCATAAGAGGCAGCCAAGGAAAGTAACACTCGAATGGTGGTTTTTCTAGCAATGGGTGAATAGGTGTCAAAGTAATCTTCGCCTTCTTTCTGAGTGTAGCCCTTGGCCACTAGCCGCGCCTTGTACTTATCAATAGTACCATCAGGCTTTAGCTTCTTTTTGAACACCCACTTACAGCCCACAGGTTTACAACAAAATGGTCTATCAGTTAGTTCCCAAGTTCCATTAGAAATAATTGAGTCCCATCTCATTATGAACAGCTTCTTTCCAACCGTCTATATCCGGAGATGCATATGCCTCTGCAATCGTCTTGGGTGTGTCGTCCACAAGGTATACAATGAAATCATCGCCAAAGGATTTTGCAATCCTTTGTCTCTTGTTCCTTATAGGAACTTCATTGCTATCCTTCTCAAGGACTTCCTCATGTGATTGTTCGAAATATTCATCAGTTGTACTAGATTCAGGAATTATCTCAGAAGAAAATCTAGCAATGCTATGCATATCTTTCATAGGAAATATGTTCTCAAAAAATGTTGCATCACGAGATTCCATTATAGTATCAACATGCATATCAGGTACTCCGGATTTTACCACTAAAAACCTATAAGCAATGCTCCGTTGAGCATACCCTAGAAAGACACAATCCACTATTTTTGGTCCAAGTTTGCGTTTCTTAGGAATAGGAATATTGACCTTTGCCAAACATCCCCAAGTGCGCAAATAAGAAAGTGATGGTTTTCTCCCAACCCACTCCTCATAAGGGGTTTTCTCCTTATTATTGTTGGGAACTCTATTCAGGACATGACATGAAGTCAATAGAGCCTCCCCCCACCATGCCTTCGACAAACCAGCAATGTCTAACATGGCATTCACCAAGTCAGTTAATGTGCGGTTTTTTCTCTTGGCAACTCCATTTGATTGGGGTGAATAGGGAGGCGTCCTCTCATGAATAACACCATGTTCCTCACAAAATTCATCAAAAACTTTGGGAAAATACTCCCCACCATGATCGGACCTAAGACGCTTGATCTTTCTCTCTAGTTGATTTTCAATTTCAGCTTTATAGATTTTAAAGTAGTTCTAATGGTTCATCTTTAGTTTGCAACAAATAAACATAGCAAAATCTAGTCACATCATCAATCAAAGTCATGAAATATCTCTTTCCACCTTTTGTCAACACACCATTCATCTCACAAAGATCAGAATGTATGAGGTCTAGAGGTGCCAAGTTTCTCTCCTCGGTAGCCTTATGAGGCTTTAGAGGTTGCTTCGATTGCACACAACTATGGCACTTAGAACCTTTGGCAACGGTGAAGTTCGGAATTAAACTCATACTGGATAGCCGAGACATGAAACCAAAATTAATGACATAAACGAGAGTGCCAAATATTTGCATCATCATTAACACTAGCACAAATTTGGTTTATTGACTTATTGCAAAAATCTGAAAGGGAAAAGTGGAACAAGCCTTCGCACTCATAGCCTTTTCCTATAAAGTGTCCAAATCTTGACACGATTACTTTATTCGACTCTAAAACTACCTTAACCCATCTCGACATAGAAGGGAGCCGCTAACTAGATTCTTGTTCATAGTAGGAACACGCTGCACGTTCCTTAGTTGCACGATCTTTCCCGAAGTAAACTTCAGATCCACCGTGCCAATGCCACGAATAGAAGCATGTGACCCATTCCCCATTAGGACGGAAGAATCCCTTGCGACCTGATAAGAAGTAAACAGGGAGATGTCAGCACACACATGAACGTTAACACCTGAATAAATCCACCACGAAGATGATTGAAATACTGAAAGCACAATAGGTAAATTACCATACCCATCAGTATTGCTAGCGGTCACCATGTTGACAGTCTTGGAGCTAGTTTTCCCTCTGCGGTCTTCACGTTCAGGGCATTCCTTGGAAAAGTGTCCGGGCTTCCCACAGGCGTAGCACTCTAGCTCAGCCTTGTTGAACTTCTTCTTCTTGAAGGTAGTAGTCTTGGTAGGCTTGCTGAAAACAGGTTTGTTCTTCCCTTTGTTCTTGTTTTGTGGGTACCTCTGCACCATGTTAGCAGTAGGCTGAACCTCACCTCCTTTCTCAGTAGTGTCTTTAGCCCGAGCTTTTTCTTCAACATCAAGAGATGCAATCAGATTTTCAACTAACATCTCCTGTCTCTTATGCTTCAGAGTTGTGGCGAAATTCCTCCATGAAGGAGGCAACTTTGCAATCATGCACCCAACCACGAATTTGTCGGGTAGAACACACTTAAGGAGTTCAAGTTCCTTCACAATGCACTGTATCTCATGAGCTTGTTCAACCACAGAATGGTTATTCACCATCTTAAAGTCATGAAAACTCTCCATGATGTACAGTTCGCTGCCTGCATCTGTTGCACCAAATTTTGCATTCAGTGCATCCCACAGAGTCTCTCCATCATCTATGTGCATGTACACATCACACAGACGGTCAGCAAGAACACTCAGAATGCATCCCACAAACATAGTATTGGCTTCCTAGAATTTTCTCTGATCTTCGTCAGTCATTCCCTCTGGAGCACCAACACTAACGTGAAAAACTTTCAGAGCAGTAAGCCAGAGCGTGGTCTTCACCTGCCACCTCTTAAAGTGCACATCGGTAAACTTATCCAGCCTTAGTGCATCAACGAATCCAGCCATAGTTAACTCATAAAATTGCCTACAATTAGGTTTTTGGATTGTTGAAAAATTAGGCAAGTTCATGATTAATTCCATTAAATAATTCATGACTAGAAAAAATAGTAGCATGCAACAATCTAGCAAACTAGAAGAACAGTAAAACAGCAACAGTAGCACACATGAAACAACAGCTGTAGAGATAGACATGAACAGATGATGTTGGACATACTGTTCGTTAGCTATTGTGGGTGCGAATGTGTTGATGGCGATGTTGGCGACGATCTATTGTTGACGGCAATGAAGACTACGATGAGTAGCACTGCCCGACTTGGACGGAAGACGACCCATGATGACGAATCTGAGCAGTCGCGCATCCCAAAAACCTAATTTGTCCTCTCCCGGTGCAGGATCACAAGGACGAACGGTTCCGGAGACCTTCTGTCCCACGCGCCGATGCACGCCGGCGTTTGGGATGGACTAGACTACGAAGGCGGCGCAAGTTGCGAGATGAGGCAAAACCCTTGGTTTATCGGTGTGTCTTTGGCCGCAACTGGTACCTGTATATATATTAGGACCAAAGGCGGTATTGTGTCGTGATCACAATCCCAAACTGACTTGGTTTTGTTTGTATAATTACCGGACAAGATATCATTAACTTGTTTGCCAAGACATAAAAATAAAACGACAAAAGGAAGTTGCGCTCCTGCAAGGAGACGGACCGGATTTCGTCGGACCATTCACGCGCATGTCGCACGTACGCGCCGCCTCGCCTTGCCTCGCCACGCCACGGCCCGGCCCGGCCAGGCGAGGCGAGGCGAGCGAGCGCGCGTGTGGTCTTCCCTTTCTCTTCTCATACACCACTTAGAGTGGTGGAGAGAACCCACTATATAAAGAAGTCTAACTCTTGTTCAACTTCTGGGGTGAGACTAAACTTTAGCACCACCACTTGCCATTTTACACATGGGCCACTATTTGAGATTTCAGAAATTGCTATGGGCCTAGCCCATTAATTCTAACACATTTTGGGTCTCACTGTGCGGACAAAATTTCCTTTTTTTGGGGGGGGGGGGTCTCACCGCATAACACATACTCCCTCTGTTCACTTCTATACAATGTTTTAAATAGTAGGCTATGGAAAATAGCAGCGGACCTCCAAATCAGCTATAGCGGAGCTACATCGGGCTATTTGTGAAGACGGCCATTTAGTAGCACCTTGTTGAAAAGGCTATAGTGGAGCTATAGCCGGCTATTTGAAACTATGCTTTTATAAAATGTTTTAGACAGTCCAGACAATGCCCAAAACAATTCAAGGTCAGCGGTCTAAAACGTCCTATAATGTTAGACTTCGTATTGTAGTCTTATTGCGTAATCCATACTATATTGGTATAGGACTTGTATGACACCATTATATATATATATGATAGGCCACCCCATAGAGGGTTGAGCCAGTTCCCCCAAAACCTACGTTTTACATGGTATCGAGTCTAACCTAGGTCCTCTACTCCACCCGCCGCTGCCGCACAACCAAAACCCTAAACCCTAGGGCTACTGCCGTTGGCGCCATGACCGCTTCTGCTTCGGGCGCCGCCAGCTCCGGGTCAATCCCCGCGTCGCTTGCCGCGCTCCTCAACCACTACTAGGAAAACCCTTACCAGTAGCGCTGGTTTTTTTGCTATTAGTAGCGCAGGCAGGCGCGCTACTGCTACGACGCTACAACTATTTTTAGTAGTAGCGCTTGTTTGACCCAACACTACTGGTAGCTGAAGCTAGCTGTAGCGCTCTTCCCTCCAGCGCTACTGATAATTATCTACAACGCGTGTAGCTAGACATCGCTACTGTTATTTGAGTGCTACTGGTAATCTTTACCCCCACGCCATTGCTAACTTTTGTAGTTTTTTTTTGTGTTTTGGCTCTGTAACATTTAAACAGATCCACCATTTATACAATAACATGCATATTCATTGGAATGCAAGTGAGTCATCGATGAGCCAAAGTTATTAGAAGTCTCGACATGTCTCAAGTATCCCATCATCATCAATCATGGTCGAACACATGTCTCGAAATAGCGTTACAAGTCATTACAAGTTCCCAATACATGCAACTACATGGTCGCATACCCATGTTTCATCATCTATGTAGACTATAATATGACCGCATAGAAGATACGAGCGATCACGATGATCAAAAGCGGTAGTATGTAGTAGTTTTTGTGGTGCTAGTTTTGAATCCCCTGTTGTGCTATGAATCTCAAGTAACTAGCTTCGGCTTCCGCTCTGCTATCAAACCCTTTCTGGCTTCCGCCCAAGAAGCCAGAGACTTGGGCCTGACACTCTGGCCACTCATCGTACACACCCGGAACATGCCCTACATACACGGCATACCACTTCCTCGCCATGGTTGATCTATATACCTATCAGAGATGCACACACACACACACACACACACACACACACACACACACACACACACACATATATATATATATATATATATATATATATATATATATAATGAAGCGAATTCAAAGAAACAGTTATGAAATAGAAGCAACATATATAGTAAACATAGTTAAAAAAATTCATCGTACCGAAAGTAATTAACTAGAGCGTGGCACCATACATGCATCTAATAGTTTGTACTGAGACATTCAAAGTTTCGTCATACACAAAGTAACAAGTAACTAAACAGACACATTGTTTTTAAGCAGTGCACTCTTCCCATCTGTCCATATCTGAGAGGATGGACCCAACACTACTAGGGAAAAGCTTATAGGCAGATGCTTACTAGTAGCGCGAGTTTATACCCCTCGCTACTGCTACTTACTAGTAGCACGGGTTTTTACCCCTCGCTACTACTGAGTTGATAGTAGTAGCGCGGGTTTTTAACCCTCGCTACTACTAAGCGGTCTCTACCGTGCCCCCGGAGACATGCCATAGTAGTAGCGAGGGGTATAAACCAGCGCTACTACTAAGTTGATAGTAGTAGCGCGGTTTTATATCCCTCACTACTACTAAGTACGAGGTAGGTGAAGTCCCTATATCCTCGGCCGAATCCCCATCTCCTCCCCCAAATCCTTCCTCTCTTCCGCCGCTCTCTCCTCTCTCTTTCCATATGCTCTCACATGGACCTCTTTCCCATGCGCCCCTCCTCCTTCATGGCACCGAAAGAGGCTGCTGCCTCGCGCCACCGGCGTCTAGGAGCTCGTCGGTCTTCACCGATGTCTAGGAGGTCGCCGCCCCGCGCCACCACATCGGAGCACCTCACACCGGCGACTAGCTCCGCTGCTCCCTCCATCACCTTCCTTTCTCCCTCGATTTTCCTTTTCTCTCTCTCCCTCTAGTTTGACTCACCCTCCCATGTCCATGCTCGTGCACGTCGTCGCCATGGATGACCAGGAGTTGTCTGGCATGGTCGGAAAGAGGAGCCCCACGCCGCTGCCTGGCTCTTCCATAGAAACGGGCCCTCTCCAACAGCCACTGCCGGATCTGGTCTGCCGCTGTCCGTTCATGCCTCTGGCGACCCCAACCGTCGCTGGATCGAACCACTGCCGCCATTGACAACACGCACGGGATCGATATTTTGTTTTGTTTTTGAAAGTAATAGCAGTACCACGGGGTATAAGACGCGCTACAGATAATTAGCAATAGCGTTGTGTGCAACGCACACGATAACTAACCATGTACAGCAGTAGCGCGTGTCAACACGCGCTACTGCTACAAGTTAGTTGTGGCGCCGTATCAGTAGCGTGGGCACCCGCATTACTGATACACCCAAAACCCGCGCTACTGCTAGGCTTTTCCCTAGTAGTGCAAGCTTAGTGAAAGGCGTCATGTCCTGACGCTATAGGGCAATGCGGGTTCGGACGTCAACTCGCGATATTGTGCCACCGTAGAACATCCCATTCTCTTCGAGGACATCTTTCATGATGATGGACGCATTCTTTTGCTGGATCCCGTAGAAATCATTTCGAAGTCTATTATCTGGCACGGCTCCAAAGGCTTCGACCCTTCTCTTGATATGGGTATCGGTTGAAGATTTCATGCAAAGTGATTGTACATCCCTCCTTACTCCATCATTAGATGGATGACGTAGAATCCATCATTCTCACTTCTTGTCGGTTACTGTGCAACAGAAGTCAGTCTTGTGGCTGAAACAGAGCCCGACCTTATTTGTTTTTTTGCATTGGATGTAGCCACCCCGCATGCTGAAGCCCAACATAGCTCTGTCCAGAACATACTTTATGTGTGTGTAATCTTTCTTCTATATGTTCTTCGATGGGTCCAAATATAGAGCGCGGGAGTAACGCGGGTAAAGAACGATGAGAATGACACAACACCCCCTGTCAGTGTCAAAACCGGCGGATCTCGGGTAGGGGGTCCCGAACTGTGCGTCTAGGCGGATGGTAACATGAGACGAGGGATACGATGTTTTTACCCAGGTTCGGGCCCTCTTGATGGAGGTAAAACCCTATGTCCTGCTTGATTAATATTGATGATGTGGGTTACAAGAGTAGATCTACCACGAGATCAAGGAGGCTAAACCCTAGAAGCTAGCCTATGGTATGATTGTTGTTCGTCCTACGGACTAAAGCCATCCGGTTTATATAGACACCGGAGAGGGCTAGGGTTACACAAAGTCGGTTACAAAGGTAGGAGATCTACATATCCGTATCGCCAAGCTTGCCTTCCACGCCAAGGAAAGTCCCATCCGGACACGGGACGAAGTCTTCAATCTTGTATCTTCATAGTCTTGGAGTCTGGCCGATGATGATAGTTCGGCTATCCGGACACCCCCTAGTCCGGGACTCCCTCAGTAGCCCCCGAACCAGGCTTCAATAACGACGAATCCGGCGCGTATGTTGTCTTCGGCGTTTGCAAGGCGGGTTCTTCTTCATGCTCCATGTGTTTGCCGGATAGTGTCCGGTTGCTTCATAAATGCTGCGCTCCTTGGCTTCCGCGTCCAATAATGGTTTTCTTCCACGCGTCACACGAATGCGAAAAGCCAGGGTATTTTTATGTTTTACCCCCTAGCTGCGCAAATAAGCTGCCTATAAGAGAGGCGAGGATCCAGATCCAAACCACATCATCCTCCTCCCGCAAGCACTCATCGAGGCGCATCTGACACCAAACCCATTCCAACATGGATAGTCGACGCCGCTCCTCTTCTCGCGCTCCCAGCCCTAAGCCAGGAGATTGGAGGAGATGCTCAATCCCGCACAGCGAGTTAGTGACGCTCCAAGCAGAGGGATATCTTCCCCCGGCCTTCATGGTTCCGGTTCGAGCCGGACTGGCCACCTACAAAGGTGGGAAGCAGGCGGAGAGCGCCCCCAACGCCTCCAAAGGAGAGCGGGTGTGCTTCGTCCCCTACTTAATAAGGGGACTCGGATTTCCTATACATCCGTTTCTCCAGGGGCTCCTGGAGTTCTATGGACTCCAGCTTCATCACCTTACACCTGCCTCCATTTTGCACATCGCGGGCTTCGTTGCTCTGTGTGAGCTGTTCTTGGGCATTAAGCCCCATTTTGCGCTGTGGAAGAGGCTGTTTTGCCTCGTACCCCGCTCTCACGAGGGGTCGATATATCAAGTGGGCGGAGCCGAAATATGGCGCATCGCCGGGACCGGATACCTGTCTGGGACCCCGAAGAAGACGTCCGAAGATTGGCCTTCGGAGTGGTTTTATATGGAGGACGCTCCGCTGCCGGATCCAGTCCGGATCGGCCTTCCGGAGTTCAGCAACGCTCCCCTGAAGAAACGCCTAAGTTGGCGCCCACGGAGCCCTTGATGAGAAGATGATAGCAGCGTCCATTACTTGATGGGCCGGATACGGTTGCTAGCCCATTCCGGATTAACCATGATCGGAGTCATGGCCATATGCATTATGCGTGGGGTGCAGCCGCTCCAATATAGG
Organism: Triticum aestivum; assembly: GCF_018294505.1. Lineage (NCBI taxonomy): Eukaryota > Viridiplantae > Streptophyta > Magnoliopsida > Poales > Poaceae > Triticum > Triticum aestivum. The sequence goes on along the minus strand of NC_057804.1, from coordinate 521,574,722 downwards.
GGCCACCCCATGTGGGACTTCAACGGAGACGACGACGCCACCCATCACGGCCGCAAGGGACCTGGCTCGGCCGATGATCTGGTGAAGATCCTGTCCGGCTTGTACAAGGGGGAGAAGGAGGACTTTCTCCGCATGAATCCTCTGAACGGATTTTCCATGAACAACCCTCGGAGCTAGGTAAGCGGTCGCATGCATATCTGAACCGTGCCTTTAAAGGCAATTGTCTTATTGTATGATTTTGACACAAGAACTGTGTCGGGATGTGGAGGGCATAAAAAGCCCAGCCCCACAACCCGAAGACCCAGAAAGGTCCCTTGATCCGGCCTCCGAAGGGGATCCGGACTTAGCGGTGGAACTGATCGACGGGGTGTACCACCAGCTCAGCATATATAATGCTTTAGTCGCCATTATGACTGACTACCCCGGTTTGTGTCCGGCTTCCCCGGTGAGTACGACCGAAGTCCTGGCGCCGTTACTTCTTTAATGCTTAGTTCTGACCACCGCGCACCAATGGTGTTCGACAGGAAGCGCCTTTACGGCAGGAAGTCGAGCCCGCGGCGACCGGCCAACAAGGGTCAGTCCGGCCCAGCAGGCGGAAGAGGAGTGCGACGCGAACTGAAACGTCGCCGCAACGGTACGGAGCACCGCTATTTTTTTAAGGGAAGGATTCCTAGGAGGTATATTAATGCTCATAACTTTTCCAGAAAGAGCGCTCGCCGGACAGTGTCCGGAGAGGTTGCCAATCAAGCCTCCGCCAGCCATGCTCCAACGCATGGCCCAGAAGAGGAGGCGAATACAAGGCATGAGTCGGACGCTTCTCTGACGGAGGATGGCGACAGGCTGTCCGCCACCCGGTCTGAGGTGGAGAGCGCCATGAATCACAGGCGTCGCCGGATAGTTCTTCGTGACGCGTGTTTCTCCACGGAGGCGTTAAATGCCTTTGATGCGGGAAACGCGCACCTCCGTGCCGCTCAAGATGGGTTAACCAGAGCCACGGAGCAGTATGTGAAAGACATATGTGTAAGTAATTTTAATAGTTATATATGCCAGTAGCCCCCGAGACTTAAAATGGTTAAAATAACTGATTTAAGGATCAATTGTTATGCAGGATCTTATGGAGAAGAATACCCATCTGTCCTAGGAGCTCCAAGAGTGCAAGGCCCAACTTGAGGCCGCACTGGCTGCCACAGGGGGAGCCACAGAGACCCCCGCTGGTAAGACGTACTTTGAAAAGATAATTGATTAACAAAGTGTGGCGTGAATCTGACAATAATATTGCAGAGGGCTCCGGACTAGATCCGGACAAGCAACAGCTACCGCATCAGCTAAAGGCTGGCGAGAGGGTGCTTATGAAGGTGCAGCAGGAGAGAAACAAGCTCCAAGATGCCCACACCCAGCTAGGAGAAGAGCTGAAAGGTGTTTGGGCCCAGCTGTCTGGCTCCTTGAAGGAGAATCAGCGACTTCATCGTGGCATTTATAGTAAGTGCTTGAGCAAATTCCTTTGAAAAGAAGAATTCGGCGAGGAAGTCGTTTGACAGAAATATGTCTTTAGATGTGCTCAAAGGTCGCCCTGCGGAGGAAATGCCTGGTTCAACAGGTGACCAACTTCCCGAGCTGGCGCAATTGTTCGAACGTGTTCGGCAGGCGATGAGTGGCGTCGTTCAGGCTTTATGGCCATCCGTCTCCCTACCCGAGGGCCTTGGTGAGCTTGCTGAGAAGCTCCAGGGAGCACGGCGACGCCTCCGTTTGTGGAAGATATCGGCCTGCCGTCAGGGCGCCAGGGAGGCCTGGGCCATGGTGAAGACGCGCTACCCGAAGGCTGACCCAAACCACATGGCTGAGGTCGGACCTGCGGGGCCTGATGGGAAGGAGATCCCTGTGAGCTTGATGTATGGCCAAGTAGAACTGGCCACGAAATATTCTCAACAGGACTGTAAATTAGACAGCCTGTTAGATGGGATTGAGGAGGAGTACAATCAGTCGGTTTGACGATGTAATTTGAAATGACATGTAAGATGCCTTCTAGCCGGATTGTAGATCGTTTGTCTTTGCGGACCGTTTTGCTTCAACCTCGGGACCCAACAGTCCGGAGTGTGTCCGAATACCCCTACGGTTATAAAAGAACCAGGGCATGCATGGAGACAAGGCGTCGGGGTCATAATTGCTTTATCAGACAAGTGCCCAACTAGTTATGTTATATTACATGGTTAGTAAGAAACATCTTCCAGGGAGAATAGTTCCATTAAGGGTTCCTTTCCCTGGGAGGCATGCCCTAAGGTGCAATGCCGGACTGCGAAAATAGCAGAAAAAGCATCTGGGGGCTTATAAATAAGTAAGTAATAAATCATCTTTCAAGTCACCGACCGAATATTCTCTTAAGAACGCTAGCTTTCGGCTTCACCCAGTCTGAGGTACACATCCGGCTGACCCGGCAGTAACAATCGTAGAGGTGCTCCCTTTACCTCCTAGCCGAACAATCGGGAACGTAGGGGTAAGCACAGGAGCCAGGCAACCCAGCTTGGCCAAAACTTAAGTCATATCGATGCATATAATGGTGAATAAAAGGTACATGCGGAAGTATGACACATGTATTGGGCGTGAAGCCCATATTAATAAGCTTCTGGTAAAGAAGCCCCCAGGTATAATGAGTGCTAGGAGCACATCAAGTGTGCGAACAAAGCGCAAATCAGCCTATGAAAGGTATTGAAAAAAAGGTGGGAAGAAGGAGGGGGACAAGAGACAGTAAAAAATATAAAAAGGTGGACGGGGGAGTGAGACGAACTCTGAGTCCGGTGTTTAGGCGTAGAATCTTCGGAGACGGGCTGCGTTCCATGGGTTCGGCTCGAGTCGGTTGTCAGATGCTTTACGTAGACGGTATGCTCCACCTGTCAGGACTTGGTCAATGATGAAGGGACCTTCCCACTTGGGCTTAAGTTTGTCCTTTTTCTTGTCCGGCAGGCGTAGAACGAGTTCGCCGACATTGTAAGTTTTGGCCCGTACTTCTCTGCTTTGATATCTTCGAGCCTGCTGCTGATAGAATGCGGAATGAGCCTTTGCCACGTCCCGCTCCTCCTCTAAGGCGTCCAAACTGTCCTGCCGATCCAACTCGGCTTCTCTTTCTTCGTACATGCGCACACGAGGTGAGTCATGAATTATATCGCAAGGCAGAACTGCCTCTGCGCCATACACCATGAAAAATGGTGTGAATCCAGTAGTTCGGTTTGGCGTGGTCCGCAGCCCCCAGAGTACGGAGTTGAGCTCCTCTACCCAGTGCGTGTTAGATTCCTTGAGGGACCGCACTAGTCTGGGTTTGATGCCGCTCATGATTATACCATTTGCTCACTCGACTTGACCGTTAGTTTGGGGGTGATAGACTGAAGCGTAATCGAGCTTGATGCCCATGTTTTTGCACCAGAGTTTAACCTCATCGGCAGTGAAGTTCGTGCCGTTATTAGTGATGATGCTGTGGGGGACGCCAAAATGGTGTACTACCCCGGATAGGAAGTCTATCACCGGTCCGGATTCTGCCGTTTTAACCGGCTTGGCCTCAATCCATTTGGTGAATTTGTCCACCATGACCAATAAGTATTTGTGCTTGTGAGTTCCCCCTTTAAGGGGTCCAACCATGTCAAGTCCCCAGACCACGAACAGCCAGGTAATGGGTATAGTTTTGAGGGCGGTGGGTGGCATGTGGCTCTGATTAGCAAAGAGCTGGCAACCGACGCATCGTTGGACTAAGTCCTGAGCATCTGCCCGGGCTGTCGGCCAATAAAATCCTGTACGGAAGGCCTTGCCTACGAATGCCCGAGCTGCAGCGTGGTGCCCGTCGAGTCTGGCGTGAATTTCAGCCAAGAGATTCCGCCCCTCCTCTTCGGAGATACACCTTTGAAGGACTCCGGTTGTGCTTTTCTTATAAAGTTCTCCCTCGTGGACCTTGTAGGCTTTAGATCGCCGAACTATGCAGCGGGCCTCATTTTGGTCTTCAGGATGTTCCTGCCGAATTAAGTAGGCTAGGAATGGTTCTGTCCACGGGGCAATTACTGCCATTATTTCGTGAGCTGAAGGTGTTATTTCGTTGGCTGAGCCGCCGATTGTGTCAGAATGGTCTGAGTTAGGTGATGCAGCTGGCTCTGGATTGTTATTTCCGGACTCCTCTTCCCATAACACGGATGGCTTGAAGAGCCGTTCCAGGAAGATGTTTGGAGGGACGGCGTCTCATTTCGTGCCGATGCGTGCTAACACGTCTGCTACCAGGTTATTATCCCGGGCTACATGGTGGAATTCGAGTCCTTCAAACCGAGCTGACATGTTTAGGACGGCGTTGCGGTAAGCTGCCATTTTTGGATCTTTGGCATCAAAGTCTCCATTTACTTGGGATATTACGAGGTTTGAATCCCCGCGCACCTCTAGGCGTTGAATGCCCATGGAGATTGCCATCTGGAGGCCATGTAGAAGGGCCTCGTATTCGGCTGCGTTATTGGAGTCCATGTACATTATTTGAAGTACGTATTGGATTGTGTCTCCAGTTGGGGACGTCAGGACGACGCCAGCCCCCAAGCCAGCCAACATTTTGGATCCGTCGAAATGCATGATCCAATTGGAGTATGCGCCGTACTCTTTAGGGAGTTCGGCTTCGGTCCATTCGGCGACGAAGTCGGCCAGAACCTGCGACTTTATAGCTCGCCGTGGTTTATAGGTTATGTCAAATGGTAAGAGCTCAATAGCCCATTTTGCAATCCTGCCCGTTGCGTCGCGATTGTTTATAATATCGTTGAGAGGTACTTCGGAGGCCACCGTTATGGAACACTCTTGAAAGTAGTGTCGCAGCTTCCGGGATGCCATGAACACCGCATATGCTATCTTTTGATAATGTGGGTACCGGGACTTGCATGGAGTTAGAACAGTGGATACGTAGTACACTGGTTTTTGAAGAGGGAATCTGTGCCCTTCTGTCTCTCGCTCGACGACGAGTACCGCGCTGACAACTTGATGTGTTGCTGCGATATATAATAACATAGGTTCGCCCAGGTTGGGCGCGGCCAGGACCGGATTTGTTGCCAGTATGGCCTTTATTTCTCCGAGTCCGGCTGTGGCAGCATCCGTCCATTCGAAATGTTCGGTGCGCCAGAGGAGGCGGTAGAGGGGCAGAGCCTTTTCTCCCAAACGGGAGATGAAGCAACTTAAGGCCGCTATGCATCCGGTTAGTTTTTGTATTTGCTTGAGGTCTTTTGGAATATCCAATTGTGACAGAGCTCGGATTTTGGCCGGGTTTGCTTCAATTCCTCTACCGGATACGATGAAGCCCAAGAGCTTTCCGGCTGGTACGCCGAAGACGCATTTTTCCGGATTGAGCTTAATGTCATATGCTCGGAGGTTGTTGAATGTCACCCTCGAGTCTTCTACTAGAGTTTCGACGTGTTTGGTCTTGACGACCACATCGTCTATGTATGCCTCTACTGTTTTGCCTATATGGGTAGCCAGACATGTTTGAATCATGCGCTGATATGTTGCGCCGGCGTTTTTGAGTCCGAAGGGCATTGTATTGAAGCAGAATGGCCCATATGGAGTAATGAATGCTGTTGCGGCCTGGTCTTTCTCCGCCATCTTGATTTGATGGTATCCGGAGTATGCGTCGAGGAATTACAATGAATCGTGCCCTGCGGTAGCATCGATGATTTGGTCGATGCGAGGGAGGGGGAAAGGGTCCTTTGGACAGGCCTTGTTAAGGTCTTTAAAATTGACGCAGAGGCGCCAGGATTTGTCCTTTTTGGTACCATTACTAGATTGGCTAGCCAGTCCGGATGTTTTATATCTCTGATGAATCCGGCTTCTAAGAGTTTGGCTAGCTCTTCTCCCATTGCCTGTCTTTTGGGTTCGGAAAATCACCGAAGAGCTTGTTTGACTGGCTTGAATCCTTTTAGGATGTTTAGGCTGTGCTCTGCCAGCCTGCGTGGGATTCCTGGCATGTCTGAAGGGTGCCAGACAAAAATGTCCCAATTTTCCCGAAGGAATTCTCGTAGTGCGGCTTCGACATCAGGACTTAATTGTGCCCCAATGGAGGCCGTCTTTGTGGGGTTCGTTGGATGGACCTGAAATTTGACTATTTCATCTGCTAGTTTAAAAGAGGTGGACTTGGACCTCCTATCGAGTATCACATCGTCCCTATCCACCGTGGAGCGCAGCGTAGTTAGTTCCTCTGCCGCTAGGGCTTCGGACAATGCCTCTAGGGCCAGTGTGGCTGTCTTATTTTCAGCGCAGAGTGCTGTATCTGGATCACTGGCAAGAGTGATTATTCCATTGGGTCCGGGCATTTTGAGCTTCATGTACCCTTAGTGGGGTATAGCTTGGAAGATTGTGAATGCCTCTTGCCCTAACAAAGCGTGATATCCGCTGCCGAATGGGGCCACTTGGAACGTGACCTCCTCGGACCTGTAATTATCCGGTGAGCCGAACACTACATCTAGTGTGATTTTTCCTGTGCAGCGTACTTCTCGACTAGGGATTATCCCTCTGAAGGTTGTGCTGCTTTGCTCGATGCGGCTCCAGTCAATATCCATTTTTTGAAGGGTTTCCTCGTAGATGAGGTTTAATCCGCTGCCGCCATCCATGAGTACCTTGGTAAGCCGAAAGCCGTCCACTATCGGATTGAGGACCAATGCGGCTGGTGCTCTAGCTGTTCGGAATTTAGGTTCATCGCTGGCGTTGAAGGTGATAGCCGTGTCACTCCATGGATTTGCTGTTGCTACTTGGTAGACTTCGGCGAGGCCGCGGATTGTTCGTTTTCGCATGTTATTTGATGCGAAAGTCTCGAAGACTGTTAATACCGTACCAGTACTGCTGGGCTGTTTGCCCGGGGCTAAAAAGCCTTCGCCACTTTTGGCCACCTGACGTAGTATCCAACATGCTCGAAGGCTGTGTGTTGGAGTGGCGCCCTCCGTACTGTGGATTTTGCAGGGTCCATTGAGCCAGCCCTCCAGTACGGTTCCATGCCCTTTAGGGGGTCTTTGCTTTTTGGTTTTTAACCCAGGTGCTTGAGTATGGCGCACCCTTTTACTTCGGACTAGGGTTGTGGTCAAGGCTGGACTGTCCCAAAACCTAGTTTTGGTGTTCCTGGCACTCTCTACCGCACAGTATTTTTGTATGATAGTCGCTAGGTCGACGAAGCGTGTAACTTCGCGACGACTTATGGCGTTCATCATTCCCTTGTCCGTGCAATTGTTGCAGAAAATTGAAATCGCGCTTTCTTCGCAGCAGTCCTTTATCCTATTCATAACCAGGAGGAATCTGGCCCAGTAATGATGTACTTTTTCATAGGGCTCTTGCCGTATTCGAGATAGATCGCTTATGTTTGGGTGGGCGGGTGGAATCAAGTTCGGAACCCCGCCCGATCTGAGGCTCAAAGGCCAAGAAGTTTCCGGATTTGGAAGCTTGACTTGCTGGATGCTTTCCAACGAATCTAGTCCGATGCCTGACTCTAAGTTCAGTATTTGATTAGCGTCCATCCCTTCGCGGGAATCCGGCTTGGAGGGATCGGGAATCCAGACATAGTTGGTTTTCAACGTAGAAGAAGGGTTGCCGCATTGTTCCTCTACCACGACAACGTGGTGGGTGGCCAGAGGAGAGTTAATGTCTCTCAGATCGGGTTTAAGCCCAATCTGATCGTAGTCTGTGGCGACTCCCAGGGCGGCGATGCGATCCAAGAGCTCGTTTACAGAGGAGAGCTCAATCGGATCTAACTGCTCGGTGAATTCCTGGCTGACGTGAAGATCGCTTTTGATGACCTGAGAGGTCATCGTCGGAGCGGTGGCCGAACAGGCGGTCATAAGAAAACCACCTAGCCGGACAGTTTGGCCGGCGGCCAAAGCTCTCTTGACGACGGTGCCGTCTTTAAATACGGGAGAAGGCATCCTTCCTGATCGCGACGGCACAGAGGAACTCTCAATGAAAGCACCAATGTCGGTGTCAAAACCGGCGGATCTCGGGTAGGGGGTTCCGAACTGTGCGTCTAGGCGGATGGTAACAGGAGACGAGGGACACGATGTTTTTACCCAGGTTCGGGCCCTCTTGATGGAGGTAAAACCCTACGTCCTGCTTGATTAATATTGATGATGTGGGTTACAAGAGTAGATCTACCATGAGATCAAGGAGGCTAAACCCTAGAAGCTAGCCTATGGTATGATTGTTGTTCGTCGTACGGACTAAAGCCATCTGGTTTATATAGACACCGGAGAGGGCTAGGGTTACACAAAGTCGGCTACAAAGGTAGGAGATCTACATATCCGTATGGCCAAGCTTGCCTTCCACGCCAAGGAAAGTCCCATCCGGACACGGGACGAAATCTTCAATCTTGTATCTTCATAGTCTTGGAGTCCGGCCGATGATGATAGTTCGGCTATTCGGACACCCCCTAGTCCGGGACTCCCTCACCCCCGATGTGTAAAATACACGATCAAGTTAGCCTCCATGCGTGCAAAGTAATTATTGAAATGCACGAAGGATGTATGTGTTATAGTGCTATCCGCGGATGACTTACCCGGGATGATAAGATAGGAGAATCGTTTCTTTGTCCTTATTGCTGACCAAGAATTCTTAGATGTACTGAGTCGCATATTGACGGTTGGCGTCATTGATTGACAAGAAGCCCTCATGCATGTAGTATGGGTCCGCGACCGCAAGACCGGTGACTTGCTCTCTCCTGACGATGTAGTTCATGTGCAACACATACAGGCGGACAAACGTAAAATCGATTGTTCTCATTTGAAACATCTAGAAGATGTAATCAAATCGTAGGAAGAGGATGTCCGCGGGGCATGTGTGTACGTACATCTTGCAACTGCTCAGCACATGAACCGTATAAAGTGGATATCCTAGATCATCCGAGGCTAGGAGGCTTCTCTCTGTCGAAAGCACATGGTCATGGAGTTTCCTCAGATCCCCTGTTATGGTAGCTAGTGCATTCGCCGGTACCATTGGCTCTCCCGCGACATGAATTAATGGCGCATGTTTCATTGGTACACTGTCAACCTTGGTCGAAGGCGGCTGGCTGCTAGAACCAACATTGTCAGCTTTATTGGATTTTTTTCGCCGTCGGTCTCTTCATCTGCTTCTTCTTAGTGGGCTCAGGTGCTGGTGGGTCTGTCAGACCCTGCCTGAGCACCACTCCTAGTGTTGTCGGGCTCAGCATTGGACGACTCTGTCTAATTAGTTGAGCTTGGGTGGAACCAGCATCTGGAGGCGTGTCCTGCGAGGATTGCATGAACAAAGACTTCTTGCACTCCCGAGGACTTTCGGGCTCTGGTACATGCATCTCATATTCATATGGTTGACTCATTGTTACTTAATTGTCATAGCCAGTATTGAAATGCTGGTTAGGGTCATCATCGGCCTACTCCATGTCGTGATCCATATCCTCTTCCATGGGGCAGATGGCATCATCTGCCGGAACGGTTGGCCCTCCTTCCTCGTGTCTCTCGATCTCAGCAAGCAGCACAGATGATGGTTGTACTTGTGTAGATGGGGTTGTGGTCATACCTTCCTGAGGTCCTATTGGTGTGCTCCCGGTCACCTTGACACGAAGAAGATTTTTCGGCCACATGATCGGCCAATTTTTGCATTGGCCAAGCTGTGTGGGGGTCTCGTCATCCTCTCCATCAGTTTGTATCGGACGAGGGAAACCCTCATAGCCCGCTTTCACACTCTCCACGGAGACCCTTAAGGCATTATCAGGCATCTGTCGGTGGTGGAACAATTGATCCATGGGCTTCACTATAGTACCCTTCCCCACATCCACCAACCCGCCCTTCATGTGGTAAACGAGGGTGCACGGAGTGGAGCCGGCCTACAAAGACATATACGTGCAGCGTTAGAGATCCAAAAAGAATGGCAACTGAAGATTAATTAATTAGTTGAGTTGATGAGGGTGCGACGTGTATTTACCGTGAGGGCATCTAGCTCAGCCAATGTTGACGGCCCGACATTCAAGCCAGAGACGGAGCTGGGGCTGCTGTGAGAGCTGGGTGCAGGAGCAGGTGCTGGAGTACATGCGGGTGCGGTTGCCACACTAGGTACGGGTATGGGTGCGGTACCGGTGTTCATTGAGTTGCTCCCTGTGAAGCTGGGCAAGGGAAAAACAGTTGGTGGCGCGTTTGGATTTTGTTGCACCCAGGTGACCACAGTTGGAAGCAAGCTTGTAAAGGCCGCCACCATATCATATCTACAGGCAGCTACCGCTTCCCGGATTGCCTGAGCTTTGGTCTCACCTTTAGTTTTCTCCATCGCCGGCGCCACCTTCTCGTCGATAGTCACTTGACTGAACTTCTTTCTCTGTCTTTTAGCCTCGGGGTCCTCATTATAATAGATTAATAGTACTTCCACGTGGCGCCGTCCTTGGCCGCGTGCACATGTCCATATTGCGGCCACTGGCGCAGCGGGTGTCCCATTATTATGTTAATGGCCCGGTTGAAAGGAGTGTCCCACTTGTACTTCACCGACGACTGAGTCGACGAGTCACTTTCGGCCGCAAGCTTGTGTTGCTCTCTCTGCAAAATGGACCATGAACCATTTACGAATGCGACTAGAATGTAGTAGACTTCATTGATCATAAGCTAATATGTAAGGTGGTAAAAAGGATAATTACCAGTAATCTCATAAATTTCCTAGTTGGCCCATCGGTGAAAAAAAATCTTTTTTTTGGGTCCCACGAGAATCTGGCCCTAATGAAGTCGTGCTCCTGCTGGTCGGTGAACTCAACCAATGGGTCTGGGATCCCCTGACGTTCATGTTCTGCGTCCTCCTTAGCCCACACGGGACTCTTTCCCGTGTAACCACGACTTCCAAGGCGGTGGTTCCCCACGTTCTTTGCCTTCAGCTGCTTACCTATCTCCGGCCTGGCCTTGGCAGCTTCTTCACTGCAAGTCTCCTTGAACTTTTCAATGTCCTCTATCGTAATTTTCGGATTGTCTGCAACAATCTCGGCATAGGTTTCATGGTCTACTTCAATCACATTTTTCACCCTAGTTTTCCAAGCGCTCAATGCGTTGCTGAACTTCCCTAGGGCTTTGTTGTTGATCTTTTTTCATGCCATCATCATCCCATGGGTCGACATCATCATTCCGACCGGGGAACAGGAATCTTGCGTGCAACCTAGTTAGGAGCAGCTTCTTCAAATGTTCATTCTTCCGTATTTTTGTGGTGTTGATGTTAGCAGTATCCCGTAGGATGCATGCTAGTTGGTTGCCGTAACACACTGCCACTTCCCGTGGCTCTATTGGCTCGAACTCGCCAGGGTGCACCGCCGTGACCACCAGTCTTCCGATGCCGAGCTCATTTGGGCGTCATGTCCTCTTTTCCTTCTTTCCCTCACTGGCTTGGGAGGTCCCACCTTTCGTGTTGTAGTTAGCAACATCATCAGCGCCAATCTCATTGCTGGTGTCGTAGGTGGCATCAGTGTCGGTGCCGGTGCCACCACTGTCTTCCTCCATCATGACAAGGGGGTCCTGACACCCAGTGTCGGTGTCAAAATCGGCGGATCTCGGGTAGGGGGTCCCAAGCAGTGCGTCTTAGGATCAATGGTAACAGGAGGCAAGGGACACAATGTTTACCCAGGTTCGGGCCCTCTCGGTGGAGGTAAAACCCTACGTCCTGCTTGATTGATATTGATGATGTGGGTATTACAAGAGTAGATCTACCACGAGATCGTAGAGGTTAAACCCTAAAAGCTAGCCTATGGTATGATTGTTGTTGTATCTATCTATCGACTAGCCTGGCCCCGGTTTATATAATGCACCAAAGGCCTAGGATAAAAGAGTCCTAGCCGAATACGCCGGTGGGGGAGGAGTCCTTGTCTTGATCGCCAAGTCTTGTGGAATCTTCCTTGTATGCGGCAACTGTCCGGACTGGCCCATGAGTATACGACCATGGGGATCCTCGGCCCAATCCAACTGATCGGGAGATGACGTGGTGAGTACCCCTAGTCCAGGACACCGTCAGTAGCCCCCTGAACCGGTCTTCAAGTTGGGGATGCTCCTCGATTCTTCCAAACTGTTCTTCATCTTCGGTCGTCGGTCTTGAAAACTGGTTCAACAAATCTTCTCATCTTCTATCTTGAGGATCGCCGAAATGCATTCGACGAGTTTACGCGTTGGGTATCCGAGGAGCCCCTTTAAGTTTACGGCCTTTATCAATGCCTTGTTATTTTTATGCCATGTCTCAGGTTTGAAGTTGTTCCCGGGTGGCAACGTCCTCTTGCGTCCGAGCTCCAACGCCGGACTGCATTCGAGGTATCTTTTGCAGCAGAGCACCAATGCCGGTCTGCTTCCCAGCTCTAACGCCGGACTATGTATCCGAGCTCCAACGCCGGACGGTATCCGAGCTCCAACGCCGGACTATGTATCCGAGCTCCAACACGGGACTATGTATCCGAGCTCCAACGCTGGACTGTATCCGAGGTGTCGTAAATCACCTTGGTTCAAAGAAGTTTCAAGGAGTTTAGCCGAGCTAAATGCCGGAAATGCCCTCTATGGAGCCAGCCACTAGCGCCCGAGCTTTATGCCGGACTGCTTCCGAGGTGGTGCACCACCCCGAATGTAGGCCGATTTTTGTCAATATTTTTGATTGGTGCCAGTAGCCATCAAGGTGGGTATCGGTCTAAAACCCGAGATGCACATGAAGGATGACATAAGACCACTGATCCCCATAGCCGCTGAGACTCAAGTTGATTTGCAAAATCGGTCTGAGGATCAAGTCCTAGCTCGACAGAATACTTCGGGACACAAAAAGCGGCGTGCTCAGTCCTCGAGACTCAGGTTGGGTGCGGCCGACCAACCTGAGGATCAAAATCTTCTCGGAAACTGTATTGCACTTAAAATTTTCTGCATTGGATAGGCAATGCAGTAGCCCCCGAGACACTGGTCGGGTGGCAACACCAGATCAGGGGATCAATGTGCCCCTTTAATATTTGTAAATAATAAGCCCGAAGCCCAGTAGCCCCCGAGCCTTAATGCAGGCACGGGTGGCCGAATTAAGGATCAATATCCATAGTAAAATCACAAATTATGTGTAATGACTCAATGTATCCAAGTACTTTATGTCATTAATGCTCGAATCCGCATTAACTTTGTTGACCGACCATGGGCTTCAACCTCCTCGGCCGGTAGCCGAGGAGTGTTTGTCCTACTTTATAAAGCCTTTATGAGGGCAAAGATTTACGACAAACAAGGCAATCTGGTCATACGGCTTTCTAAACAAAGGTACGCAGAGAGATATGTTATATTGTTGTTTAACAGAAGAAATGTCTTCCAAAGAAAATAGTCCTGCTATCGGTTCCTTTCTTTGGGTTGTCATGCTAAGCATGATCATGAAACCTCAGCTCCAATGTAAGAGCAAAAGATCGAGGATTTAGTTTGGGAGGCCAGTTAATAGCCCCCGGTAGTGTTCGGCGACAGTCGAGGTCAAGCCAGGAACACTTCGTCCAATGTTATGAATGGCCCCTCATTTAATATAGTCATCGGATCGCTGACCAGTTTACACCTATTGTGACAGTCAGTTTTCGGCTTTCTCCACTGAGGTGCTTGACCATGCGAGCTGGAAGCACAATCGCAGTGGTTCTCCCTTTGCACACCTAGCCGAACAAAGCGGAACATAGGAGGCAAGCGCGGGAGCCAGGCAACCCAACTATTGACCGAGGACACAATTCGAAGCTGATGCATATATAGCAATATCCGAGAATGTTTTTGCCGAATCTCTAAAGGTGCCCGGCGTTGCACTGCGAGACTTGTGCTGAAAACACACAAATAGTTAAAAGTGCCAAAAGCTTGGAAAACCAAAAAACGTCAGTAAAAACATGACGTCCGAACAAGATCAAGTGTTCGGTGCCAATCTGAAAATTGGACTTTAGAAAAAAGTGCTTCTGTCGTGCTTTAACTTTGCAACGACTAAGAAGAAAAACACTTAGTATGAAACGGCTCAAATAAACATAAGAGCCCCCAAGCGACTTGGGTAAAAGTTGACTATAAAATGTAAGGTGACATGTAGAATGCCTTCTAGCCGGATTGTAGATCGTTTGTCGTAGAGGGCCTTTTCGCTTCAACCTCTGGACCCAATAGTCCGGAGTGTGTCCGAATACCCTCGCGGTTATAAAAACCGGGGCATGCGTGGAGACCAGGCGTAGGGGTCATTAGTGCTTTATCAGACAAGTGCCCAACTAGTTATGTTATATTACATGGTTAGTAAGAAACATCTTCCAGGGAGAATAGTTCCGTTAGGGGTTCCTTTCCCTGGGAGGCATGCCCTAAAGTGCATGTCCGGACTGCGAAAAGAGCAGAAAAACATCTGGGGGCAGGTAAATAAATAGGTAAGAAATCATCTTTTAGTTCACCGACCGAGTATTCCCTTAAGAACGCTAGCTTTCGGCTTCACCCAGTCTGAGGTACACATCCGGCTGACCCGGCAGTAACAATCGGAGAGGTGCTCCCTTTACCAACTAGCCGAATAATCGGGAACATAGGGGTAAGCACATGAGCCAGGCAACCCAGCTTGGCCAAAACTTAAGTCATATCGATGCATATAATGGTGAATAAAAGGTACATGCGGAAGTGTGACACATGTGTTGGGCATAAAGTCCGTATTAATAAGCTTCTGTTAAAGAAGCCTCCAAGTATAATGAGCGCGGGTTGCGCGTCAAGTGTGTGCGAACAAAGTTTCGACAAGGAAAAATTTTACAAGAAACTTTTTTACAAAAAAGTATAATTCTTGGTCGAACCGAACACAAGTTAGAAATTTAAAACTTTGAGCATGAAGGCAACTTAGCTGGTTAATGTGTTCGGTATTGATGATGCAGTCCGAGCTTGATGCGGGACAAGGTTCCATCCCCCAAGCCAGTCCCGAGGTGGCGGAGCAAGGAGCTCGGCACTCCGAAGTGGTGACATAGCACGGTCAATGCAGGACGGCAGAGTGATGCCGAAATCCCCGGCATGGGGTAATGAAGTGTTGACGAAGCCCCCCGTCCAGCCGAGGTGACGTCAAAGGATATAGTTCGGCTGGATCATTTTCATGTGCACAAAAAATAGTGCAGACCAGGGATAATAGTAATAATAGGAATTAAAAAAATGTTGCATAATAAATAATTTATGCAAAGTGAGTAGTAAAAGAAATATGGCCTGGCGCCAAAGTTGACGTCGATGCAGGTCGTCGGCGTAATGCAATAAAGGCGTGGCAAAGCCTGGATTCACAGGTCGGTCCGAGTTCCGGATGCGGCGTTCGCCGAACTATGTACGGAAACTGACCAAACCATCATGCGACCGTCGATAATGCGGCCACCATTTGATAGACCTGTGTACATATGCTGGACTAACCAGAGTAATAATTCCTTGTGAAAAATTTAACCCAAACAAGCAAAAAAGAAATACTAGGATTAATAGCACCTGGTTTATTTGTTGTAGCAATCCGAAGGAAGGTGATTCCCAAAATTGGGACTCGATCCGCGCACCCATGCCTGGTCGGCTAGTGATGCCGAAGTGTCCGGAGTAGGTTGATGAAGATATGGCGAAGCCCCCCGTCCAGCCGAGATGTCGAAGTAGGTCGGCGTGATGGACACCAGCTTGAAGAAGCAATAGTGCGGCCCTGCCGATGCAGGTCGTGACGTGGTCGATGCCGGCTTGATGAAGCGACCGTGCGGCGATGCCGGTATGCCCTCTCCGTGTAATCCGTGGGGCGGCGATGTTGGTGATGATTTATCCTTCGCGATGCCGGGCTCTTGTTCGGCTTGCCAAGATGATGATCGGAAAAAGTTGAGCTTGGCTCAACAAAGTGACGACGTATCTAGCGCAGGTCGGCAGCCATGGAGCAATATTGGCGGACTGGTTTGACACCAGCATGATGTTGAAGATCATGTTCAAAAGATCTTAAAGTTAGTGGGATATGTTCGGAAACAAAACACAATACCCCATACAAAACTTCCTTCAAAAAGGATGTCCGAAATCCCGTTCATAAAAAAGACGAACTCGGGTCGGATTCGTTTTCGCGCAGAAAACAGATCCAAAAAATGATGCACTAATCGGAAGTTTCCCGGAGTTTGGACGGTCGGATCGAGCTGAATTTTTGGCAGGTGGTAGATAAGGGAATTCCGCAGCAAATCAACGGTTGGATCCTCCAAAGGACATCCGAGCTAGACGCTGGATACCACGCCCTAAACTCGTCCGGATTCTCGTCCAGATTCAACAGGGCTCCGGTATATCGGAGATTGCCGGAGATTCCTCCATCGGAACTCGACGAAATTTTTGCAGGGTTGTTGTAGATTTAATTCCGCATAATTCCACCAAAGTAATCATTTAGGCGACACTCGAGGAGGCGATGGTGGCGGACACAAGTTTGTTGTCCAAAAAACAGCACGGTCGCCTGAGGGCGATGTTGACGTTGAGCCCCCGAGCTCCATGGATGACTCCTCCATGATCTTGATAGAGATCAGAGTTGGTGTTGATTAAGGCCTTCATCCGAACATGACGATCGAAGGTAGGGCGCAGTCCTCGGTCAAGCCAAGGTGACCAGTCGATCTGGTGACGAAGAAGCCAACATCGCAGTTGACCTGCAGTCGAGCCATTGATCCTTTTGCCGATTACACAACGGAACTCTCAATGAAAGCACCAATGTCGGTGTCAAAACCGGCGGATCTCGGGTAGGGAGTCCCAAGCAGTGCGTCTTAGGATCAATGGTAACAGGAGGCAAGGGACACAATGTTTACCCAGGTTCGGGCCCTCTCGGTGGAGGTAAAACCCTACGTCCTGCTTGATTGATATTGATGATGTGGGTATTACAAGAGTAGATCTACCATGAGATCGTAGAGATTAAACCCTAAAAGCTAGCCTATGGTATGATTGTTGTTGTATCTATCTATCGACTAGCCTGGCCCCGGTTTATATAATGCACCAAAGGCCTAGGATAACAAGAGTCCTAGCCGAATACGCCGGTGGGGGAGGAGTCCTTGTCTTGATCGCCAAGTCTTGTGGAATCTTCCTTGTATGCGGCAACTGTCCGGACTGG
The DNA here is from genome assembly GCF_018294505.1 of Triticum aestivum. Classification (NCBI taxonomy): domain Eukaryota; kingdom Viridiplantae; phylum Streptophyta; class Magnoliopsida; order Poales; family Poaceae; genus Triticum; species Triticum aestivum. The sequence goes on along the minus strand of NC_057804.1, from coordinate 521,557,688 downwards.
CCCATGAGTATACGGCCATGGGGATCCTCGGCCCAATCCAACTGATCGGGAGACGACGTGGTGAGTACCCCCTAGTCCAGGACACCGTCACCCAGCTTGTTGTCTCTCCTGATCTGCCAGAAAGTCGAGGTAGGCGTGTGCTCGACCTAATTGGGACTGAGTGTTGGGGAACGTAGTAATTTCAAAAAAATTCCTACGCACACGCAAGATCATGGTGATGCATAGCAACGAGAGGGGAGAGTGTTGTCCATGTACCCTCGTAGACCGATAGCGGAAGCGTTATAACAACACAGTTGATGTAGTCGTACGTCTTCACGGCCCGACCGATCAAGCACTGAAACTACGGCACCTCCGAGTTCTAGCACACGTTCAGCTCGATGACGATCCCTGGACTCTGATCCAGTAAAGTGTCGGGGAAGAGTTATGTCAGCACGACGGCATGGTGACGATCTTGATGTTCTACCGTCGCAGGGCTTCGCCTAAGCACCGCTACAGTATTATCGAGGTGGACTATGGTGGAGGGGGGCACCGCACACGGCTAACAGATCCAAGGAGTCAATTGTTGTGTCTATGGGGTGCCCCCCTCCTTCGTATATAAAGGAGTGGACGAGGGGCCGGCCAATGGGGGTGGCGTGCCCAAGGGGGGAGTCCAACTCCCACCGGGAATAGGACTCCCCCTTTTCCTATTAAGAGTAGGAGAGGGAAGGAAGAGGAAGGAGGGAGGAAGGAAAGGGGGGCCGGCCCCCCTCCCAATTCGGATTGGGCTTGGGGGGGTGCGCGTCCCCTCCCTTGCTCCTTTCCCCTCCTTTCCACTAAGGCCCAATAAGGCCCATATACCTCCCGGGGGGTTCCGATAACCTCCAGGTGATCCGGTATTGTCCCAATCTCACTCGGAACCTTTCCGGTGTCCAAATATAGTCGTCCAATATATCGATCTTTATGTCTCGACCATTTCGAGACTCCTCGTCAAGTCCATGATCATATCTGGGAGTCTGAACAACCTTCGGTACATCGAAATATATAAACTCATAATGAAACTTTCATCGTAACGTTAAGCGTGCGGACCCTACGGGTTCGAGAACAATGTAGACATGACCGAGACACGTCTCCGGTCAATAACCAATAGCGGAACCTGGATGCTCATATTGCCTCCCACATATTCTACGAAGATCTTTATCGGTCAGACCGCATAACAACATACGTTGTTCCCTTTGTCATCGGTATGTTACTTGCCCGAGATTCGATCGTCGGTATCTCTCAATACCTAGTTCAATCTCGTTACCGGCAAGTCTCTTTACTCGTTCCGTAATACACCATCTCACAACTAACTCATTAGTTGCAATGCTTGCAAGGCTTAAGTGATGTGCATTACCGAGAGGGCCCAGAGATACCTCTTCGACAATCGGAGTGACAAATCCTAATCTCGAAATACGCCAACCCAACATGTACCTTTGGAGACACCTGTAGAGCTCCTTTATAATCACCCAGTTACGTTGTGACGTTTGGTAGCACACAAAGTGTTCCTCCGATAAATGGGAGTTGCATAATCTCATAGTCATAGGAACATGTATAAGTCATGAGGAAAGCAATAGCAATATACTAAACGATCGTGTGCTAAGCTAACGGAATGGGTCATGTCAATCACATCATTAGGATAATGATGTGATCCCGTTAATCAAATGACAACACATGTCTATGGTTAGGAAACATAACCATCTTTGATCAACAAGCTAGTCAAGTAGAGGCATACTAGTGACACTCTGTTTGTCTATGTATTCACACATGTATTATGTTTCCGGTTAATATAATTCTAGCATGAATAATAAACATTTATCATGATATAAGGAAATAAATAATAACTTTATTATTGTCTCTAGGGCATATTTCCTTCAGTCTCCCACTTGCACTAGAGTCAATAATCTAGATTACACTGTAATGATTCTAACACCCATGGAGCCTTGATGCTGATCATGTTTTGTTCGTGGAAGAGGCTTAGTCAACGGGTCTGCTACATTCAAATCCGTATGTATCTTGCAAATTTCTATGTCTCCCACTTGGACTAAATCCCGAATGGAATTGAAGCGTCTCTTGATGTGCTTGGTTCTTTTGTGAAATCTGGATTCCTTCGCCAAAGCAATTGCACCAGTATTGTCACAAAAGATTTTCATTGGACCCGATGCACTAGGTATGACACCTAGATCAGATATGAACTCCTTCATCTAGACTCCTTCGTTTGCTGCTTCCGAAGCAGCTATGTACTCCGCTTCACATGTAGATCTTGCCACAACGCTTTGTTTAGAACTGCACCAACTGACAACTCCACCGTTCAATGTAAACACGTATCCGGTTTGCGATTTAGAATCGTCCGGATCAGTGTCAAAGCTTGCATCAACGTAACCATTTACGATGAGCTCTTTGTCACCTCCATAAACGGGAAACATATCCTTAGTCCTTTTCAGGTATTTCAGGATGTTCTTGACCGCTGTCCAGTGATCCACTCCTGGATTACTTTGGTACCTCCCTGCTAAACTTATAGCAAGGCACACATCAGGTCTGGTACACATCATTGCATACATGATAGATCCTATGGCTGAAGCATAGGGAACTTCTTTCATCTTTTCTCTATCTTCTACAGTGGTCGGGCATTGAGTCTTACTCAACTTCACACCTTGTAACACAGGCAAGAACCCTTTCTTTGCTTGATCCATTTTGAACTTCTTCAAAACTTTGTCAAGGTATGTGCTTTGTGAAAGTCCAATTAAGAGTCTTGATCTATCTCTATAGATCTTAATGCCCAATATGTAAGCAGCTTCACCGAGGTCTTTCATTGAAAAACTTTTGTTCAAGTATCCTTTTATGCTATCCAGAAATTCTATGTCATTTCTGATCAGCAATATGGCATCTACATATAGTATCAGAAATGCTACAAAGCTCCCACTCACTTCCTTGTAAATACAGGCTTCTCCAAAAGTCTGTATAAAACTAAATGCTTTGATCACACTATCAAAGCATTTATTCCAACTCCGAGAGGCTTGCACCAGTCCATAAATGGATCGCTGGAGCTTGCACACTTTGTTAGCTCCCTTTGGATCGACAAAACCTTCCGGTTGCATCATATACAATTCTTCTTCCAGAAATCCATTCAGGAATGCAGTTTTGACATCCATCTGCCATATTTCATAATCATAAAATGCGGCAATTGCTAACATGACTCGGACAGACTTAAGCATCGCTACGGGTGAGAAGGTCTCATCGTAGTCAACCCCTTGAACTTGTCGAAAACCTTTCGCGACAAGTCGAGCTTTGTGGACAGTAACATTACCGTCAGCGTCAGTCTTCTTCTTGAAGATCCATTTATTTTCAATTGCAATGCTTGCAAGGCTTGAGTGATGTGCATTACCGAGAGGGCCAAGAGATACCTCTCCAACAATCGGAGTGACAAATCCTAATCTCGAAATATGCCAACCCAACATGTACCTTTGGAGACACCTGTAGAGCTCCTTTATAATCACCCAGTTACGTTGTGACGTTTGGTAGCACACAAAGTGTTCCTTCGGTAAATGGGAGTTGCATAATCTCATAGTCATAGGAACATGTATAAGTCATGAAGAAAGCAATAGCAATATACTAAACGATCGTGTGTTAAGCTAACGGAATGAGTCATGTCAATCACATCATTCTCCTAATGATGTGATCCCGTTAATCAAATGACAACACATGTCTATGGTTAGGAAACATAACCATCTTTGATCAACAAGCTAGTCAAGTAGAGGCATACTAGTGACACTCTGTTTGTCTATGTATTCACACATGTATTATGTTTCCGGTTAATACAATTCTAGCATGAATAATAAACATTTATCATGATATAACGAAATAAATAATAACTTTATTATTGCCTCTAGGGCATATTTCCTTCAATGAGAACCTCCGGCCTCATCGGTGTTGGTCATGTTTCCTAGGGTTCAATGTCGTAGTCGCTTAATTATCGAGCTTTATATAATAAAGTGAATAATGACAAAAAAAGTGACCTTTGTTTTGCTGGAAATGTCGTTTCATTCCCGTCGCGACAAATCTTGAGCACTCGATATGTCCAACTTTCTAGCACAGGTCATGCCGAAATTCACGGAAAATTTCCGCATGACCTTTGCTAGAAAGTGCACATATAGAGCGCCTGAAATTTGCCGGAATGGAAATGAATTAACATTTCTGGCAAAACATAGGTCACTTAGCAATCGGTTTCCCTGCAAATGACAAGAAGCACTATGTGCTGAAGTAGCATTTCACTGACAATCACGGAGATGCAGCCCTCACAAGAAAATTTCACATACTATTTAGAAACAAACACAGACATATAGTGGCAGTAACAAAGACCATTTTCATTTAAAAACAAAGCAACATAAGCTAATTTTCATTTTTATTTTCAAACACTGCCATTAAAAATCATCACTTTCAAAATGGACAGCAACATAAGCTAATTTTCAAAAACTGTAATTTTCATTTTCATTTTCATTTAAAAACAAAGCAACATAAGCTAATTTTCATTTCAATATTCTGTGAAAGCTCATTTTAATTCTCTGTCAAAGCTCATTTTCATTTAACTACTTCTGCCTTCAAAATACTACTCTGCTCATGCCAAAGCTCATTTTCAAAATACTACTGCTCATGTCAGAAGCTCATTTTTATTTCTATTTTCATTCTCTATCTACTCTCTGCTCATGTCAAAGCTCATTTTCATTTTATGTCTACTCTGCTCATGTCAAAGAACAAGAGGAGAGGTGGGAAGGGGTGGCTCACCGCGCGTCGGGGTCGGGGTCGCCGGCGCGGGGCTGAGGGTGTACGGTTGTGGGCGTCCTTCTCCTCCTCGTTGATCTGCGCCTATGTAACTTCGATCTACAGAGAGACCAGTTAGAGAGAGAGAGAGAGAGAGAGATAGGGAGAAGAGGGAGGGATGGCGCACCTCAGTGTTGGGGACGGCCGGGGTCGGGGTCGTCGGAGGCAGAGGGGTTAGGGCGTCGTTCTCGGGGGAGGGGTCGGGCCGGAGGGTGGACCTAGGGTAGGGGCCGGGTCGGGGGGTCGACGACGCCGTGGGCGGGTGCGGGGTCGGGGTCGGGTGCGGCGTCGACGGCGACGTGTGGACGGGTGCGGCGTCGGCGATGGAGTGAGCTGAGAAAGGGGATCGGATCGAGCGAGAGTGAGAGAGAGGAAAGAGGTGAGTGAAGTGGCTGTATAGGCAACTTAGCTATAGCGCGGTGTGGCAAAACGCGCTATAGCTTAGTTAGCTATAGTGCAAGGTAGAAAAACGCGCTATAGCTAACTAAGCTATGAAGCTACCCAGCTCAAACCGCGCTACTGCTAACTTTTCCTTTTTTTTCTTTTTCTTTTATTTTTATTTCCCTTTTTCTTTTATTTTTATTTTAATTTTAATTTTAATTTTGCTTTTATTTTATTTTATTTTTCTTTTATTTTTATTTTTATTTTTCATATTCCACAAACTTCCTTCCTTTTTCTTTTTCTTTTTCTTTCATTTCATTTTCCACAACTTATTAGTTCCTTTTTATTTTTCTTTCATTAATTTCATTTTGCAAAACTTCCTTTCATTTTCTTTTTCTTTCATTTGCACTTTTCTTTTTCTTATCTTTTATTTGGATTTGTACAAAGTTTGTATAGCAGGGGTATATATAGCTCTAGCTAGCTAGGGTTTAATTTGGTCTGTCGTTGGAGCAATACCACTATTACCCTCCGGATAATAATTAGTATAATATATATTACATCATTTGACCGCTAACGGCGGTATACAAAATAGCTAGACACACAAAAATTGTGGATTAGTTTGTCAGCTTGGGTGATGACGATGCTTCAGACTGATCTTCTTCCCTCTTTTGTTCATTGTCGAATAATTGAGCCCATGGTCGTGACTTTTCCTTCTCCAGGGATTACGATCATTCGTAGGTAATGTAGTCTTTATTCTTCTTTTTACGTATGTTTCATCGTCATCAGCATCATCTTCCCTCATCGGATCACCGTACTGGTCATAGTCTTCCCCGTTGGCGACTCCATCCATTTCGGCGATGCTCCTTTTGCTTCTCCTCACGACAACACGACTGGGATTGATCGAATCAGTTATGAAGAAACATTGTGTCACGTGTTTAGCGTGTACCCATGGCTCATTTTTGGCGATGGCGTTGATGGTACCGCTATCGGAGTCAGGTATACACATGGTAGTGAAATGTCGGTTTCCTTTGTGTACATTCTTAGCCCATCTGACACGAAACATCATCGCGCTATGCAATCCAGAGTAGTTAAGCTCCCATGTCTCTTCGACCCTTCCGTAATATCTTTCATTTACATTCCCGGTCATGGCTTCCATCGTCACCCCTGAGTTTTGGTCATCATTGTTTATATTTTTCTCCTCCGTGTAGAACGTGTATCCGTTGATATCATATGCTTGATAAGTCACGAGGGTGGTCGACGGGCCATGTGCTAAGGCGTATATGAGCGTTCCGTTCGGACATTCCTCTTCTGGGGGATTAGCCAGAACTCGCTCTTTGAACCAACTCAAGAAAGTGGAGTTGTGCTCTCTAATAACTTCAGCGTCCGTCCTGTACACCCCACGGTCACGGTACTTCTTTGCAATGGTCTCTTTGTGCAGTGTCACAAAATCTTCTAGCACATCTAGGTGTTGTAGCACTACTAAGTTTGCCCTGTCAAGGTCGTTTTGTCGGCCCGAGCGTAACACATTCACATTCCTATGACCGTTGGTGTGACCTTCGCCTTCGAGCCTTCCACAATGCTTGTTGACGGGCAAACCAACAACAGGGTCTCCGGTGCCTACTAGATAACTCTCACAGAAAGAGATGCACTCTTTGGTCAGATATCCCTGGGCTATGCTTCCATCTGGACGGGACATGTTACGAACGAATCCTTTAATGACCCCATTCATCCTCTCGAACAATGTCATGTTGTGCATGAATGTCGGCCCTAGGTCAATGATGTCGTCCACGATGTGGACACATAGATGCACCATGACATCAAAGAACGCGGGCGGGAAGTACATCTCTAGCTCATTCAATATGACAATAATCTCTTCCTGTAGCCTATGGAGTTGCTTCACACTTATCGACTTTCGAGAGATAGCATCAAAAAAGTGGCATAGGCCAGTAAGCGTCTCACGCACATGTGTGTCCATAATCCCTCTAAGTGAAACCGGGAGTAACTGCATCATCATCACATGACAGTCATGAGACTTCATCCCGCTGAACCTTTTTTTCTTAGTGTCCAGATATCTACCTATCTTCCCACAGTATCCGGAACTAACTTTGATTCCGGCAAGGCACTTGAACAATTGATCGACCTCCTTCGGATCTAAGTGAAGCAAGACGGGGGGCAATATTGTTCTTCCTTCTTGTTTACTTTTTTGCCCCTATCTTCCGTCTCTGTCTCCGTCTCGGTCTCCTCTGACGACTTTTTACCGGGCATTTGGAGATCTTTCCTGATATTAAAAATTCCAAGTCTTTTCTTGCCTTCGGCCCATCCCTCGTCCTCTCCGGCATGTTCATCAATGTTCCAAACAAACTCTCAAGGATATTTTTTGTGATATGCATTTGATCAAGGACACGAGGTGTGTCGAGTTTGGGCCAGTATTCCAAGTCCCAGAAAACAGATCTTGTTTTCCATACCTTCACCAGGGGCTCCAACGCCTTTTTCTTCGTCTTTCTCGGCGAGGGGCACTCTTCCCAGTTCTCCAATAACTCATATATTTCTGCACCGCTACGCTTACACGGAGGACCTCGATGATCAGCCTTACCATTGAATAGATCTCCACGCTTTCTCCACGGGTCATCCTTCTTGAGCCATATTCGATGCCCCATGTACACGATTTTTGAAGACCCGCCATCTTTTGATAGCTGCTGAGAAGTTGTATCATCCATGCATCTCGTGCATCCACAATATCCGTGGCACACCTGGCCGGAGAGATAGCCGTAACCGAGATAGTCCTGCACCGTCGTGATTAGCGTGGATCTCATGTAGAAATACTCTCCTTTGCTTGCATCCCATGTCTTGGCCGGCGTTGTCCATAAGGTCTGTAGCTCCTCTTTAAGTAACCCAAGATACAGATTTATATCATTTCCCGGTTGTCTCGGCCCTTGAATAAGAATAGCCATGTGTATGTATTTTTCCTTCATGCACAACTAGGGGGAGGTTGTACACCCATACAAACACATGCCATGTTCTATGATTGGTGTTCTAGTTGCCAAACGAACTCATTCCATCACTACAAGCGCCAAGCACGATGTTCCATGGATCATTTGCGAAAAAATCAAATTCATCATTTAATGCTCTCCATTGGCTAGCATCTGCGAGGTGTCTCAGCTTCGGATCATCTTTGTCATCTGGCTTCACCCTCTCCGCATGCCAGCGCATACGCTTTGCTTCCTTAGGATCTACGAAATACTGCTGTAGACGCAGAGTGATCGGAAAGTACCATGTAACTTTCTGTGGAGCTTTCTTTCCGGCATTTTTATATCGTGAAGCATTGCACTTTGGACAGATTGTTTTTTCCACGTGCTCGTTCCCATATATGATGCAACCATTGATGCATGTGGGATATCTAATGTGTGGCAGATCAAGAGGGCACACGATTTTCTTTGCCTCCTCGACACTAGTAGGACACAGGCTTCCCCCGGGAAGAACCTTCTTTAGATACTTTAGTAGCTCATCCAGGCTTGCATCTGTCCATTTGTTTTCTGCCTTTGTCTTTAGAAGTTCTAGTGTGAAACTCAAGCGGGTCACCTCGGGATTGCAGCCATGATACAAAGGAGTCATCAAATCTACCTCCAGTTGCACCAGTTTGGCCTCCTCTCTAGAAGCAGCTCTGTCGCTAGTCGTCTTCTTGCGAAGCAGGTCTCGAACATGCGGGTCCCGCATGGCTGAACTTAGTAGCGACGAAGACGGCGGCGTGTCCGCATCTTCTCCACCTTGAACTGTCTCTTCGCCATGGACATTTCCGAGTCCGTCTTCCTCTTCGGGCACATAATCGGTCATCTCTTCGTCTGGTGGCCCCATGTTGTTATTTCCTGCCCCATCGACGTCCTCCTCCTCATCATCATCTTCACTTATCCACCGAGTATGGCCATCCATGAAACCATGCATGAGCAGGTGCGCCTTGAATGTACCACCCTCAAATGGGTCGAGCCTGACTATTCCTTTGCATCTTCGACACGGACATACACCATCCTTCAGTATTTTTTCATACATCTCATCCACATCGGATTGCCAGTATCTTTCCACCATCCTTCCGTTGACCTTCATGATCACTTGCGCGTGGAGCAAATATTATAACCACGTATATATGCATGCATGGATCAAATTCATACAAAAATTCGGCATGACCTTCCCTAAACATAGGACATATTGAGTTTGCCCGAAATTCGCCAAAACGGATTGAATCGACATTTCGGCAAAACATAGGCAACTCATGTCACCCACATTATTTCATCAAATACATAATGTAGGCAACTCAAATTATGCCACACACAATTCGGTATATTCTCATATCGCCCATATATATATATAGGGTGGGTCTATTATGATAACACCCCTTAAGACCTTATTCTGCACACCGAATCCTTATTCTGCTAACACCCCGAAACGAACTGGAAACAACAAAGACACCCCACCCCACCCGTGCAGCCCACTACCCATCTTCCCCACCCTCGCACCACAACCCTCCTCCCACTTCCTCCCGCTGCCGGCGCGCCACCAATCCCCTCCTACGCTGCTAACCCCCTCCCACCACCGGCGCGCACCTACCTACTTCCCATGGTCGTCGCGCCCCAAGCCCTTTCAACCACCAGCGCCCCCAGCAGCGATGGTGGGATCCGGCCGTCACCGGGATTCGGCGAGACCTCCACCACTGGATCCGGCCGCCATGGCCATCGGTGCCGCCACAAGCCGACGGATCCGGTCGCGACCAACCACCTCCCGCGCGTGGTGGCCGGATGGCAGGGCCGGCGAGCTCCATGCCGCCCCAGCCTCTCTTTGCATCGCCACAACCCCCCTCCTACCGCCTTCTTCTGCGTGGGAGCCACCCCGCCGGCGGCCAACCTGCCCAACGCACCACCCCGAGATCTCCCCTTCCCACCTCCTGATCCGTCCATCTCGGGCTCAGATAAAACCATCCCGTGACGGTTCGGAGCCGACAAGGACTCCCGCAAGCCGCATCCTCTCTTTCCCCCGCATGAGGCTGCCCCGCCTTCTCTAACTACCTCTACATCGCGGCGACGGCCAGGTCCAGACATGGTCACGCGGCTCAGGCCACCTTGCCCTCCATGCACCGGGATGCTGCCTGGCACTCCCTCCCCCTCCCTCACGCGGCTCAGGCCAATCTCCTTCAATCACGGATCTGAAGGTAAAAAACGATGGCAACAACGCCCCGTGCAGTTCAGAAATTGCCTGTTTTGCTCATTCTTTTTCCTGCCTTCGGATGCAGTTCTCCATGGCCTCACACGCGGTCCGGTGTCACGGCTGTTACAGTGCTTGCGTGCGCCATGGCCTCGCACGGATGCAGTTCAGAAAGTGCTTGTTTTCTCGTTTTGCAGTGTAGATTGTATCGACGTGCAGTGCAACACATGTATGAAGGAGGAAAAAAAGAATATCTTTGTTTTTTCTGAAGTTCGTTTTATTGTTGAAGAAAACACAAACATAGTGCTGGAGTGCGGAAGATGCACTGATGCACTGCATCAAACATAATGCTTCGTTTTGCGATATTCTTACTGATGCACTGATGCAGCTAGGAACACGAAGCGACGCTGCAGCTCAGCGGCCCGGCGGCTACTGCTGCTGCTCGGAGGCCCGGGGGTTCTCGCTGCTACCCGCTGCCCTCTGCACCCGGGCGGCTCATGCTGCTTCTTGGTGTACGACGGCTCTGTTGGAAATATGCCCTAGAGGCAATAATAAAAGCATTATTATTATATTTCCTTGTTCATGATAATTGTCTTTTATTCATGCTATAACTGTATTATCCGGAAATCGTAATACACGTGTGAATGCATAGACCACAATATGTCCCTAGTGAGCCTCTAGTTGACTAGCTCGTTGTGATCAACAGATAGTCATGGTTTCCTGACTATGGACATTGGATGTCGTTGATACGGGATCACATCATTAGGAGAATGATGTGATGGACAAGACCCAATCCTAAGCATAGCACAAAGGTCGGTTAGTTCGTTTGCTAGAGCTTTTCCAATGTCAAGTATCTCTTCCTTAGACCATGAGATCGTGTAACTCACGGATACCGTAAGAGTGCTTTGGGTGTACCAAACGTCACAACGTAACTGGGTGACTATAAAGGTGCATTACAGGTATCTCCGAAAGTGTCTGTTGGGTTGACACGGATCAAGACTGGGATTTGTCACTCCGTGTTACGGAGAGGTATCACTGGGCCCACTCGGTAGTGCATCATCATAATGAGCTCAAGGTGGCCAAGTGTCTGGTCACGGGATCATGCATTACGGTACGAGTAAAGTGACTTGCTGGTAACGAGACTGAACGAGGTATTGGGATACCGACGATCGAGTCTCGGGCATGTAACGTACCGATTGACAAAGGGAATTGCATACGGGGTTTGATCGAATCCTCGACATCGTGGTTCATCCGATGACAACATCGAGGAGCATGTGGGAGCCAACATGGGTATCCAGATCCCGCTGTTGGTTATTGACCTGAGGTCGTCTCGGTCATGTCTGCATGTCTCCCGAACCCGTAGGGTCTACACACTTAAGGTTTGGTGACGCTAGGGTTATCAGGAAGACAAGTATGTGATTATCGAATGTTGTTCGGAGTCCCGGATGAGATCCCGGACGTCACGAGGAGTTCCGGAATGGTCCGGAGGTAAAGATTTATATAAGGAAAGTGGTTAAACGGACACCGGAAAGTTTCGGTGGCATACAGGTATTGTACCGGGGCCACCCGAAGGGTTCCGGGGGTCCACCGGGTGGGGCCACCCCTCCCGGCGGGGCCACATGGGCTGTGTGGGAGAGGGAGCCAGCCCCTAGTGGGCTGGGCGCGCCTCCCCACCTAGGCCCATGCGGCTAGGGCAAGGGGAGGGGAAACCCTAAAGGGGGCGCCCCCCTAGCTTGGGGGGCAAGCCACCCCTTTTTCCTCTCCCTTTGGCTGCCGCCCCCCTCTAGGGTTTCCCCTAGAGGGCCGGCCCCCTTGCCCCTCTCCTCCTATATATAGAGGGGTGAGGGGAGGGCTGCTGTACACAACTCAAGGCGCAGCCCCTCCCCTCCCCAACACCTCTCCTCCTCCGTACGTGCTTGGCGAAGCCCTGTCGGAGTACTTCTGCACCAACTACACCACGCCGTCGTGCTGCTATTGGAGCTGCCTTCCTCAACCTCTCCTTCCTCCTTGCTGGATCAAGACGGAGGAGACGTCGTCCGTCCCGTACGTGTGTTGAACGCGGAGGTGCTGTCCGTTCAGCACTTGGTCATCGGTGATCCGAATCACGACGAGTACGACTCCATCATCACCATCCCCTTGAACGCTTCCGCACTCGATCTACAAGTGGTATGTAGATGAAAACTCTTCCCCTTGACTCGTTGCTTAGATGAACTCATAGATGGATCTTGGTGAAACCGTAGGAAAAATTTTAATTTTTTGCAACGTTCCCCAACAGTGGCATCATGAGCTAGGTCTATGCGTAGTTCTCTATTGCACGAGTAGAACACAATTTTGTTGTGGGCGTAGATCTTGTCAACTTGCTTGCCGTTACTAGTCTTATCTTGCTTCAGCGGTATTGTGGGATGAAGCGGCCCGGACCAACCTTACACGTATGCTTACGTGAGACCGGTTCCACCGACTAACATGCACTAGTTGCATAAGGTGGCTGGCGGGTGTCTGTCTCTCCCACTTTAGTTGGAGCGGATTCGATGAAAAGGATCCTTATGAAGGGTAAATAGAAGTTGACAAGATCACGTTTGTGGTTATTCATAGTTAAGAAAACGTTCTTGCTAGAACCCAATTGCAGCCACGTAAAAGATGCAACAACAATTAGAGGACGTCTAACTTGTTTTTGCAGCAATTGTCATGTGATGTGATATGGCCAGAAGTTGTGATGAATGATGAATGATATATTGTGATGTACGAGATCATGTTCTTGTAATAGGAATCACGACTTGCATGTCGATGAGTATGACAACCGGCAAGAGCCATAGGAGTTGTCTTTATTTTTTATGACCTGCGTGTCATTGAAGAACGCCATGTAAACTACTTTACTTTATTTGCTAAACGCGTTAGTCATAGAAGTAGAAGTAGTCGTTGGCGTGACAACTTCATGAAGACACGATGATGGAGATCATGATGATGGAGATCATGGTGTCATGCCGGTGACAAGATGATCATGGAGCCCCGAAGATGAAGATCAAAGGAGCTATATGATATTGGCCATATCATGTCACTACTTTATATAATTGCATGTGATGTTTATTATGTTTATGCATCTTGTTTAATTAGATCGACGGTAGTAAATAAGATGATCCCTTATAACAATTTCAAGAAAGTGTTCCCCCTAACTGTGCACCGTTGCTAAAGTTCGTCGTTTCGAAGCACCACGTGATGATCGGGTGTGATAGATCCTTACGTTCACATACAACGGGTGTAAGACAGTTTTACACATGCAAAAACACTTAGGGTTAACTTGACGAGCCTAGCATGTACAGACATGGCCTCGGAACACGGAGACCGAAAGGTCGAACACGAGTCGTATGGAAGATACGATCAACATGAGAATGTTCACCGACGATGACTAGTCCGTCTCACGTGATGATCGGACACGGCCTAGTCGACTCGGATCGTGTAACACTTAGATGACCAGAGGGATGTCTAATCTGAGTGGGAGTTCAATAATTTGATTAGATGAACTTAATTATCATGAACTTAGTCTAAAACCTTTGCAAATATGTCTTGTAGATCAAATGGCCAACGCTCATGTCAACTTGAACTTCAACGCGTTCCTAGAGAAAACCAAGCTGAAAGATGATGGCAGCAACTATACAGACTGGGTCCGGAACTTGAGGATCATCCTCATAGCTGCCAGGAAACAATATGTCCTAGAAGGACCGCTAGGTGACGCTCCCGTCCCAGAGAACCAAGACATTATGAATGCTTGGCAGTCTCATGCTGATGATTACTCCCTCGTTCAGTGCGGCATGCTTTACAGCTTAGAACCGGGGCTCCAAAAGCGTTTTGAGCATCACGGAGCATATGAGATGTTCGAAGAGCTGAAACTGGTTTTCCAAGCTCACGCCTGGGTCGAGAGATATGACATCTCTGACAAGTTCTATAGTTGTAAGATGGAGGAAAATAGTTCTGTCAGTGAGCACATACTCAAGATGTCTGGGTTGCACAACCGTATGACCCAGCTGAATATTAACCTCCCTGATGAGGCAGTCATTGACAGAATCCTTCAGTCGCTCCCACCAAGCTACAAGAGCTTTGTGATGAACTACAATATGCAGGGGATGGTAAAGACCATTCCTGAAGTATTTTCTATGCTGAAGTCAGCAGAGGTTGAACTCAAGAAAGAACATCAAGTGTTGATGGTCAATAAGACCACTAAGTTCAAGAAGGGCAAGGGTAAGAAGAACTTCAAGAAGGACGGCAAGGAGGTTGCCGCGCCCGGTAAGCCAGTTGCCGGGAAGAAGTCAAAGAATGGACCCAAGCCTGAGACTGAGTGCTCTTATTGCAAGGGGAAGGGTCACTGGAAGTGGAACTGCCCCAAATACTTAGCGGATAAGAAGGCCGGCAACACTAAAGGTATATTCGATATACATGTAATTGATGTGTACCTTACCAGTACTCGTAGTAACTCCTGGGTATTTGATACCGGTGCCGTTGCTCATATTTGTAACTCACAGCAGGAGCTGCGGAATAAGCGGAGACTGGCGAAGGACGAGGTGATGATGCGCGTCGGGAATGGTTCCAGAGTCGATGTGATCGCCGTCGGCACGCTACCTCTACATTTACCTACGGGATTAGTTTTGAACCTTAATAATTGTTATTTGGTGCCAAGTTTGAGCATGAACATTGTATCTGGATCTCGTTTAATACGAGATGGCTACTCATTTAAGTCCGAGAATAATGGTTGTTCTATTTATATGAGAGATATGTTCTATGGTCATGCTCCGATGGTCAATGGTTTATTCTTAATGAATCTCGAACGTAGTGTTACACATATTCATAGCGTGAATACCAAAAGATGTAAAGTTGATAACGATAGTCCCACATACTTGTGGCACTGCCGCCTTGGTCACATTGGTGTCAAGCGCATGAAGAAGCTCCATGCTGATGGACTTTTAGAGTCTCTCGATTATGAATCATTTGACACATGCGAACCCTGCCTCATGGGCAAGATGACCAAGACTCCGTTCTCCGGAACAATGGAGTGAGCAACCAACTTGTTGGAAATCATACATACCGATGTGTGCGGTCCAATGAGTGTTGAGGCTCGCGGAGGATATCGTTATGTTCTCACACTCACAGATGACTTGAGTAGATATGGGTATGTCTACTTGATGAAACACAAGTCTGAGACCTTTGAAAAGTTCAAGGAATTTCAGAATGAAGTAGAGAATCAACGTGACCGAAAGATAAAATTCTTACGATCAGATCGTGGAGGAGAATACTTAAGTCACGAATTTGGTACACACTTAAGGAAATGTGGAATCGTTTCACAACTCACGCCGCCTGGAACACCTCAGTGTAACGGTGTGTCCGAACGTCGTAATCGCACTCTATTGGATATGGTGCGGTCTATGATGTCTCTTACCGATTTACCGCTATCATTTTGGGGATACGCTCTAGAGACAGCTACATTCACTTTAAATAGGGCACCGTCTAAATCCGTTGAGACGACACCGTATGAATTATGGTTTGGGAAGAAACCTAAGCTGTCGTTTCTAAAAGTTTGGGGATGCGATGCTTATGTCAAGAAACTTCAACCTGAAAAGCTCGAACCCAAGTTGGAAAAATGTGTCTTCATAGGATACCCTAAGGAAACCATTGGGTATACCTTCTACTTAAGATCCAAGGGCAAGATCTTTGTTGCCAAGAACGGATCCTTTCTGGAAAAGGAGTTTCTCTCGAAAGAAGTAAGTGGGAGGAAAGTAGAACTCGATGAAGTACTACCTCTTGAACCGGAAAGTAGTGCAGCCCAGGAAAATGTTCCTGTGATGCCTACACCAACTGAAGAGGAAAATAATGATGATCAAGGTACTTCGGATCAAGTTGCTACTGAACTTCGTAGGTCCACAAGGACACGTTCCGCACCAGAGTGGTACGGCAACCCTGTCCTGGAAATCATGTTGTTAGACAACGGTGAACCTTCGAACTATGAAGAAGCGATGGCGGGCCCAGATTCCAACAAATGGCTAGAAGCCATGAAATCCGAGATAGAATCCATGTATGAAAACAAAGTATGGACTTTGACTGACTTGCCTGATGATCGGCGAGCGATAGAAAACAAATGGATCTTTAAGAAGAAGACGGACGCGGATGGTAATGTCACCATCTATAAAGCTCGACTTGTCGCTAAGGGTTATCGGCAAGTTCAAGGGATTGACTACGATGAGACTTTCTCTCCCATAGCGAAGCTTAAGTCCGTCTGAATCATGTTAGCAATTACCGCATACTATGATTATGAGATATGGCAGATGGACGTCAAAACGGCATTCCTTAATGGGCATCTTAAGGAAGAACTGTATATGATGCAGCCGGAGGGTTTTGTCGATCCTAAGAATGCTAACAAAGTATGCAAGCTCCAGCGATCCATTTATGGGCTGGTGCAAGCATCTCGGAGTTGGAACATTTGCTTTGATGAGATGATCAAAGCGTTTGGGTTTATGCAGACTTATGGAGAAGCCTGCGTTTACAAGAAAGTGAGTGGGAGCTCTGTAGCATTTCTCATATTATATGTAGATGACATACTCCTGATGGGAAATGATATAGAATTCTTGGACAGCATTAAGGCCTACTTGAATAAGTGTTTTTCAATGAAGGACCTTGGAGAAGCTGCTTATATATTAGGCATCAAGATCTATAGAAATAGATCGAGACGCCTCATAGGTCTTTCACAAAGCACATACCTTGATAAGATTTTGAAGAAGTTCAAAATGGATCAGTCTAAGAAGGGGTTCTTGCCTGTATTGCAAGGTGTGAGATTGAGCTCGGCTCAATGCCCGACCACGGCAAAAGATAAAGAAGAGATGAGTGTCATCCCCTATGCTTCATCCATAGGATCTATTATGTATGCCATGCTGTGTACCAGACCTGATGTAAACCTTGCCTTAAGTTTGGTAGGAAGGTACCAAAGTAATCCCGACAAGGAACACTGGACAGCGGTCAAGAATATCCTAAAGTACCTGAAAAGGACGAAGGACATGTTTCTCGTTTATGGAGGTGACGAAGAGCTCGTCGTAAAGGGTTACGTCGACGCTAGCTTCGACACAGATCTGGATGACTCTAAGTCACAAACCGGATACGTGTATATGTTGAATGGTGGAGCAGTAAGCTGGTGCAGCTGCAAGCAGAGCGTCGTGGCGGGATCTTCATGTGAAGCGGAATACATGGCAGCCTCGGAGGCAGCGCATGAAGCAATCTGGGTGAAGGAGTTCATCACCGACCTAGGAGTCATACCCAATGCGTCGGGGCCGATCAAACTCTTCTGTGACAACACTGGAGCTATTGCCCTTGCCAAGGAGCCCAGGTTTCACAAGAAGACCAGGCACATCAAGCGTCGTTTCAACTCCATCCGTGAAAATGTTCAAGATGGAGACATAGATATTTGCAAAGTACATACGGATCTGAATGTAGCAGATCCGCTGACTAAACCTCTCTCGCGAGCAAAACATGATCAACACCAGAACTCTATGGGTGTTCGATTCATCACAATGTAACTGGATTATTGACTCTAGTGCAAGTGGGAGACTGTTGGAAATATGCCCTAGAGGCAATAATAAAAGCATTATTATTATATTTCCTTGTTCATGATAATTGTCTTTTATTCATGCTATAACTGTATTATCCAGAAATCGTAATACACGTGTGAATGCATAGACCACAATATGTCCCTAGTGAGCCTCTAGTTGACTAGCTCGTTGTGATCAACAGATAGTCATGGTTTCCTGACTATGGACATTGTATGTCGTTGATAACGGGATCACATCATTAGGAGAATGATGTGATGGACAAGACCCAATCCTAAGCATAGCACAAAGGTCGGTTAGTTTGTTTGCTAGAGCTTTTCCAATGTCAAGTATCTCTTCCTTAGACCATGAGATCGTGTAACTCACGGATACCGTAAGAGTGCTTTGGGTGTACCAAACGTCACAACGTAACTGGGTGACTATAAAGGTGCATTACAGGCATCTCCGAAAGTGTCTGTTGGGTTGACACGGATCAAGACTGGGATTTGTCACTCCGTGTTACGGAGAGGTATCACTGGGCCCACTCGGTAGTGCATCATCATAATGAGCTCAAGGTGGCCAAGTGTCTGGTCACGGGATCATGCATTACGGTACGAGTAAAGTGACTTGCCGGTAACGAGACTGAATGAGGTATTGGGATACCGACGATCGAGTCTCGGGCATGTAACGTGCCGATTGACAAAGGGAATTGCATACGGGGTTTGATCGAATCCTCGACATCGTGGTTCATCCGATGACAACATCGAGGAGCATGTGGGAGCCATCATGGGTATCCAGATCCCGCTATTGGTTATTGACCTGAGGTCGTCTCGGTCATGTCTGCATGTCTCCCGAACCCGTAGGGTCTACACACTTAAGGTTCGGTGACGCTAGGGTTATCAGGAAGACAAGTATGTGATTACCGAATGTTGTTCGGAGTCCCGGATGAGATCCCGGACGTCACGAGGAGTTCCGGAATGGTCCGGAGGTAAAGATTTATATAAGGAAAGTGGTTAAACGGACACCGGAAAGTTTCGGTGGCATACAGGTATTGTACCGGGGCCACCGGAAGGGTTCCGGGGGTCCACCGGGTGGGGCCACCCCTCCCGGGGGGGCCACATGGGCTGTGTGGGAGAGGGAGCCAGCCCCTAGTGGGCTGGGCGCGCCTCCCCACCTAGGCCCATGCGGCTAGGGCAAGGGGAGGGGAAACCCTAAAGGGGGCGCCCCCTAGCTTGGGGGGCAAGCCACCCCTTTTTCCTCTCCCTTTGGCCGCCGCCCCCCTCTAGGGTTTCCCCTAGAGGGCCGGCCCCCTTGCCCCTCTCCTCCTATATATAGAGGGGTGAGGGGAGGGCTGCTGTACACAACTCAAGGCGCAGCCCCTCCCCTTCGCAACACCTCTCCTCCTCCGTACGTGCTTGGCGAAGCCCTGTCGGAGTACTTCTGCACCAACTACACCACGCCGTCGTGCTGCCATTGGAGCTGCCTTCCTCAACCTCTCCTTCCTCCTTGCTGGATCAAGACGGAGGAGACGTCGTCCGTCCTGTACGTGTGTTGAACGCGGAGGTGCTGTCCGTTCAACACTTGGTCATCGGTGATCCGAATCACGACGAGTACGACTCCATCATCACCATCCCCTTGAACGCTTCCGCACTCGATCTACAAGTGGTATGTAGATGAAAACTCTTCCCCTTGACTCGTTGCTTAGATGAACTCATAGATGGATCTTGGTGAAACCGTAGGAAAATTTTTAATTTTCTGCAACGTTCCCCTACAGGCTCACTCTGCTGCTCGGTGGCATGGCGGCCACCCGCCGACCAGGTGCCATGTATTTCCTTTCCCTTCTCGATTCCTCCTCACAACAGCATGCAACTTATGACAGGGAAGAGATTTAGTGTTTGAGCAGTGCATTTTGAGCTTACTCTGAACTTGTGCACATAATTTGGAGAGATCCCATTAGCCATTGTCATGTAAGCATAGGTCCTGCATCAGTTACTAATGTTTCTCTCTTTAACATGAATACATGGACAATTAGTTAAATGATTTTATGAGCAAAAGATTCAAGAAGTGTGTGCAGCATTCAGGTTATATCATATGCCTTTTTTCGTTGTAAATTCATATTATATCCGTCGGCGGAAAAAAAAATTGTGCAGGCAAAAGCAGTCCGCCGCTGGTGTACGATGCATCTCCCTTTGATTTCTTTTTTCATTTTGTATTGAGTGGGTTTTATGTAAATTTGCAGGGCTATTTTTTGTAAGTTTTATAGAATGAAGTTCGATAACAAACTTGGTGGTTCACTCCAGACTTCTCTTTTGCTGCTCTGGATAAAAGAAGTTAGCTAGTCTCGTCCATGTAGTCCGGCTGCTCTGGCAAATTATGTTTGTAATTGTCGGAAACATAATATAGTTGGTTCTGCCAAACTATGTGGTTGATGGTAAGTATTGAAGAAGAAAAAATGATTGTGTGACAAAAAAATGTTGACTAATGATGCAGCTCATTATATATGGTTTGGTGGTTCGCTCCATAAAAGAAAAATGATAAGGCAACTCATTCTTTATAGTAACGCTGTTCACTTCTCAAATACTGTTGCGGTTTACTTACGTGAAGAGCGGTCCACTTTTTTGACTGAGAAAATTTTCATCCGACAAAAGAAACGATGCAGTGCAATTGTCCGTCTAATGCAGGGCAGTATTTAGTCTGAAGCAGTGTAGTTTTCATGTGAGAAAGTTTTCATCCGACAAAATAAACGATGCAGTGCACTTGCCCGTCTGATGCAGTACGGTATTTTTCTGAAGTAGTGCATTTTTCGTCTGATGCGGCTCATTCGAATTGGGGCGCGCCTCACTTCATGGTTTTAGTATGAAGTTCACTACTCTCGTTGGTGTGGTTTGCTACTCTCTTGTGTGTGGTTTGCTAGTCTCATCTCCTGGTACAAAACACATGAAAAAATTTACGTTTGAATAAAAGAAACCATGCAGTTCTCTTACCCGTGGGATGCAGTGCGGTTTTTCGTCCGTTGCAGTGCGGTTTTTAGTCGGATGAAGTACCCACGTCGATTTGGGTGTCGCGAAAAACAGAGTGTCCGCATTTCGGTAAATTCAAAATTCCTCTTAAACCATAAGGAATTAGCGAAAGTGTTCTACATGAAAGAGTTGCGTATCATCGATATCTTTCCAACGGCGTATCATTTGAATCATTCCGACCAGCGATTTGCAAAAATTTCGCCAAAAACAGCCGCTGCCACTCGTTGTCCGTCGCACGATTTTTAAAGTTAACTTAAAACCGTCAGGAATTCCAAAACTATTTCAACATATGAAAGTTGCGGCTCGTTCGTAGCTTTCCAACGGCATATCACACGCCTCGTTTCGATAAACGGTTCAAAAACTGGAGAGAAAACAGTACCGAAAATTTATTTTTTTTGAAAAAACAGAATTCCGCGATTTAGTAAATTTGAAACTGCTCTTAAACCGTAACAAATTACAGAAAATAATTGATATTAAAAAGATGCGCCTCGATCATATCTTTCCAATGGCGTATCATTTGCTTTATTCCGATGAACGGTTTAGAAAAAATCGCGAAAATACGCTCGCTGCCACTCATCGTCCGTCGCGCCGTTTTTGAAACTGCTCTTAAACCGCAAGGAATCTCGAAAAGTGTTCAACATGGTGAAGTTGCGCCTAATCTATAGCTTTCCAACGGTATATTATACGCCTCGTTCCAATAAACGGTTAAAAAACTAGAGCGAAAACAGTACAAGAAAAACACTGCATGCAATTTTTTTGACGCGAAGTTCACTAGTCTCTATTGCAGTGCTCGTCGTCAAAATGATGTAGTGCCCTTCTGTTGAGCGTGCAGTGCCGAAGTGGTGTGCAGAATAGTTATTCTGCTAATATTAGCAGAATAGACCGTTTGTATATGTATATATATATATATAGTTTTGGTCCTATCCACACAAACACTTTTTTTATGTGTCGAGAGGGATATCGAGCACTTTCCTTCTTAATACCTAGTAGCTCTATAGATATATAGCTCTAACTAGCTAGCTAGCTAGGGAGAGGGAGCTAGGGAGAGAGTGGGAGGAGAGGGAGAGAGGAGAAGAGGGAAGGCATTAATGGAAGGGG